>NW_007578907.1:56345-57727 GCF_000690725.1 Stegastes partitus | reverse complement strand
GTGTTTACCAGCTGATGCTCCATATTTCTGAGGTGTTTGAAGCAGGTGGCAGAAACCTTCACGTCACTGTTCAGGGAAAAAAAAACAAAAAAATACCCACAGCTGCAGGAAGAACCAAAATTCCCCAGAGAGAAGTTTTTCCATCTCATGTTGCTGCAGGACAGATGGAACGAGTGGTGGTTGTAGTTTGCAGAGCATTCTGTAGGTTCGTTTTTAAAACGCAAGTTGTATTTTTTATTTTTTTTTCCAAAGGGAATGTTTGATGCAGCTCTGCTTTGGTTAAGTCGATGAGGGCTGTCCACTATCTTCTGGATAATTCAATCAGCTGTTTGGTCTTTAAAGTGTCAGAAACTGGTGAAACATGTAGATTATTGTTTCCTTAAATGTCTTGTTTAGTCCAAAGATCTTTAGTTTACTGTCAGAAACCAGAAAACATTCACATTTAGGGAGCTGCAGTCACAGAGTTTGGATAGTTTTTATGAAGGAACAAACTGATAAGAGTTAATTGTTGATTTTTCATCATTCGTCTTTGCAAAATGAACATAAATAGCAGCAACATGGGCACAGAGGTTATTAGGTCAACACATAAAGATGCAAAATGCCTGCAAAGAGACGCAAAAAGACCAAAAATAAAGTGGAACGGAACAAAATGAGGCACAGAATGAGCACAAGTTAGAGGCAGAATAGTCAGATGGAAACATGGTGATGAAAACTAAACACAGACTCAATTCAAAAACACGTAAAGTGACTTCAAAGAAACGGAAGAAGACCAGAGATAGATGCAAACAGAACAAAAGGGGTCAGGGCTGCAGCTGGCCATAACTTTCAGTGTGGATTCTTTTCTCATTGTTTGGTCTGAAAATGGTGGAAAATGTGCATCAGACCGGGTTAGCCCTCACTAGCCCTGGTTTACTGTCACAGAGGAAAGAATCCAGAGAGCAGTCCCGCTGAAGGGGCTGGAATCACAGCAGTTTGGAGCATCTCTTTAAGAAAAAGCAGATTAATTGGTGCTGGCGGTTGATTAAATGCGCTGCAGAGCAGATGTGGTGAGTGTGTGAGAACGAGCAGCCCGAGCCGTCGGAGGTGTGTATCAGTGTTTCACAATGAAAGGGACTTTTTCCTGCGAGCTCAGCCAGTCATTCAGAGAGTCCTTGGTGAGAGAAAGTCCATTAATAATTCTGTTGAATCACACGTCGCTCCTCTCATCTTCCCTCAGGGTATTTTTTTATGATGAATAAACTGCATGAACACACACATACACACAAACCTCGTTTATGAAATATGTGTTTAACAGCAGCAGCAGCACCAGAGTTGTATTTTCTCCCCCTGCTCGGCTCCGGTGACTAAAACCGCTCAGTTAAACCAGCGAGGACGCCGTGTGG
>NW_007578907.1:48218-54112 GCF_000690725.1 Stegastes partitus | reverse complement strand
ATATATTTTTAAGGTAAAGAGGGAAAAAAACAGTCAAATCTCATCAAGAAATATTTTTAAAATGTAATATATCAATTTTTTTTAAAACGCTTTCAAAAAATCTACTAAATAAAATCCCCCAAATATTTTTTTTTTTAAATCAAAAATATTGCCAAAAAATATTTAAAAAAAACTTCAACATCCCAAATTCTCAGAAGGAAGCTTCTGGCTGATTCTGTAACCATGTTTTGTGTTTTAAGGCTTTTTCATTTCATCCATTTCAAAACCCTGTCAGACAAATGTAGGAGAGAAATATTTTCCTCCCAGGTTCACTTTAGTGAAGAAGGAGGAGAACAACATGGAAATAAAAACCTCAGACACCTTTATGGTTCTGCTAACTGACCAAAGCGTGTTTGTGACGCCTTGAAGGTCACGTTGTTGCTCTTTTCCATCGGAAAAAGTCCTCCTCATTTTGAAAGCGTCAGCAGCACTGAGTCACTTGTGGCATTTTGTGCTTGTTTTTGTTCCGTTCAGCTAAAAGCAGAGACGCGTCCCACAACAAGCTGGACTCTGAGGTGGTTCCGAAAGTGGCCCGGATGACCGTCTCCGGCAAGAAGCAGACGATGGGCTTCGATGTCCCCAGGTACTGCAGAACCTTTCCTTATTATCACATCCTGAATCATTTAACCTGCTTGAGCTTTCTGGTTCTGAGGTCTGACTTCCTGGTTCCGTCCTCAGCTCCGGGGAGAACGGCGTCGTCGCTGCTTCGGCCCGTCGAGGCGGCAGCCCCGAAGGCGCCTCGGACTCCGCCTCCAAACGCCCCGAGACGCCGTCCAAGGCCTCGAACGGAGACGAGCCGCCCGCCGCCCCGACTCCGGGTCGGTCCTCTGGAAAGAGCCGGCAGACGATCGACGTGAAGGCGGAGCTGGAGAAGAGGCAGGGAGGGAAGCCTCTGCTGAACCTGGTGGTCATCGGTGGGCACAAGCACACGACTCAACACAACGACATCCACATCAGTCAAACTCAGGACAGTTCACCCCCACATGCTGATTTAAACCTCTTCTGGCTGGAAATCACACGTCCAGAATCACTCATACCCCTAAAATCTTGGCAAAGTGTTCAGAAAACCTCAGTGTTGATCCTGCTGCCCCTGGTCCACCACGTTCTACAGGGTTCTAGTAAACAGATGCAGGTACTGGAGGAAAACATCAGGCAGTCTGCAGATAAAACCCTAAAGAAATGCTGAACAAGAGTCCAGGCGTGAATCCAGAATCTGTCAAGAGGCTGAGGACCAGAGTGATGGAGGAGGATTCAGAGAGATGAAAATAGAAATGTCCCAGAGGAGACACGAAACAACCAGCAGAAAACCCCCCGAACAGAGCAGCGGTCCATCGTGTTAAATGCTCGTTAGGGGATTCAAAGGTTCGTTCAGTTAACGTGCAGCCAGATAAACGCCGTGAATGCTGGCAGACGATGAATCATTTCGGCACCGTTGGTACAAATACAAACCAAACATGTCTGACACGGTGCTCGGCTGTGTCTTTATGTGATTTCCAGCCAGAAGAAGACAAGTTTCAGGTCATAAAGATTCAGTTTAAAGCCGTGTTTGGTGAACACCTGCAGCCAGCGCCATGCTGCTGCTGGTGCTGCTGACACATTCTCAGAGTGTTTCTGATGCCGCACAAACAGAAACTTGAAACCCGGGAGATGGACGATCAGCAGATTGCTCTGTCGCTGCTGTTTCTTTAGCGTACGAGCTGCCAGCTGACGCTTCCCCTCCTCGCTCTGGCCCTCTGTCCGGGCTCCAGAGTTGCTCAATCAGATTTTCTCGCTCTCGGTTGGAGCAGAAAATGTGACTTGGCGGTTTCACAAGTGCAGATGATCGTAGTTTCCCACAGACTGTGAAAGCTCTCGTTAGCTCCCTCCCCCTTCCTCGCTCTCCGGCCTCCTTCCCATTTCTCTCCGGCCTCCTCTTGTGCAACTCCTCTGGTTTCCTGCTCCAGTCTGTGGTTTCCCTTCGCCGTGTTTTATCTCCTCCCTCCTTATCGCCCTGAGCCCAGCCTTCCTCTCTCTGTCCCGGCATCTCCTGACGCCGCTCTGTGTGTGTCCGTGCGCAGGTCACGTGGACGCAGGTAAGAGCACGCTGATGGGACACCTGCTCTACCTGCTGGGCAACGTCAACAAGCGCACCATGCACAAGTACGAGCAGGAGTCCAAGAAGGCCGGCAAGGCTTCGTTCGCCTACGCCTGGGTGCTGGACGAGACCGGGGAGGAGAGAGACAGGTACGTGTGAGACGGGGAGGACAGCCGCAGACATGCAAAACTACCGTAAAATCACCACAGAGACACAAAACAACCACAAAATGAACACAAAGAGGCAAAAAGAGACACAAAACAGCCACAGGGAGTCAGCTCCTCAGTCCAGAAGACGATCCTGGTGTTAAATGCGGGTAAACATGAGGCCTGTTAGAACTTTTTGTTGTGTCATAGTAAAAGTGTGTCTCAGTGAACCAGCAGATGAAACAAAACGGTTTCCGTCCCACCAGAACTACACACAGGCTGAATGAATGTGCTGCTCAGACGGCTGCTGTGGGCCTGAGGATGGTGTTGTTGTGGAAACGCCCTGCTCTCATCCTCTCTGTTGTTTACGGGTGGAGCGGAAGCCAGATGCACCAGAAACAGAAAGTGACTCTGGGTGGGAATCAATGTTCAGCCATCAGTAGGTGCTGAAGCACACGTAATACCTGGAGGCGCTGACGTGATCGGAGACGTTTCAGATCCGTCAGAGCTTTGAATCCGTTCACAGCTTCTCTGATTTCTACCCACTGGTCATCTTCGTTTCTCTGTTGTTTTTATTCTGTACTTTCAGTTATAGGAAACTACAGCAGCAGCTAATTTACACGTTTTTTTCTTAGAAAAGGCTTTGGGTGCACTTCTGCACATCCTCTGTCCTCCTTTCATATTGGACTTTATGTAATTCTGATGTTTTGTTTGTCTTAAATAGTGTTTTTTAAATTGTCTTAAACTCTTTAAAGCTTCATGAGCACCTTCCAGACTTTGATATATCGCCGGCTGACCTCCATAAAATGACAGCAAAGCTGCTGCTGAGCTAAACATGAGCGAGCTATTGGTGATGGCGACGCTGGGGAAATAAAAAGAAGAATAAATAAAATAAAAAATAAATAATGTGGCAATATAAAGCAATAATAATCAGAGATGAATCCATAAAATAAAAAGGCCAATAAAAGTAGAAATATAAAGACAAATAAATAAAAATATTAAAAAGAATAATAATAGATTTTTGATTATTTAAAAAAAATATAGATTTTTTATTTATTTATTAGAAATTTTAAAGTTAATTCATTTGTTTTATGTTCCTACTGCGTACATTTTTCTGCGCATATTTCCTTTGCTTTTAAAGCAATATTCTTTTAAAAAATTAAAAATTAATGAATAAAAAATAAAAATGAAAAACTAATTGAAAAGATAAATTTAAAAATAAATTCAAAAATAATAAATAAATAAAAATAAATTCAAAAATAAATTCAAAAAAATAACAACTAAGTTTTAAAACTTAAAAATTTTTAAAATCATAAAAAGGAAATGAATAAAAAATTAAACAATTAAAAAAAATAAAAAATAAATCAAAAACAAAGTAAGTAAATTATTATTATTTTTCTTATTTTATTTCCCAGGTGTCTGTCTGATGTTGCATTTCAGCGTTTGAATACATCGCAGAGGATTTTTTTTATTTCATTGTCGTCCGTGTTTCTCTGCAGAGGCGTGACGATGGACGTCGGGATGACCAAGTTTGAGACGAACTCCAAAGTCGTGACTCTGATGGACGCGCCGGGACACAAAGACTTTATCCCCAACATGATCACAGGAGCTGCTCAGGTAAAACACACACACACACCTGTTGGAGGATTATGAACCAGAGTAGTCCTCATATTTAGGATTTTATTAAAGTATGAAAATACAGAAACAGAGCTGAGAGGAAGTCGGTGCAGATGAAGAGGAAAAGAGAGAATTAGAGAACAATACGTAGAGTTTAAATCTGATGTTCACAAGCTTTAAATATGTATAAAACCCATCAGGGTGAATAGGAAAAAACATCTGCAGCATTTATGTCTGTTTCTTCTTTAGGTGCATTTCTAGAAACTGAATAAAACTCTTGATTGACAGTCTGAGATCCTGAGATTCTTCAGCCTCCTTCCAGGCCACATTTAACCAACCAGAGAAAAATGTGTGCAGAACAAAAAACAGGATGAAAACCTGTAAAATCCATTTTAAAACAAAATAAATCAAATATAAAATTATTGGGGGGAAAACAAGGACAAAAAACCTCAATGAAAACTTGCAAAATAAATGTTCTAAACAAAATTAAATAAATACAAGATTATTAAAAAGTTGTACAATATGCAGAAATGCAATAAAAAGATATATTAAAGTATTTATTGAGAGAGGACAGAAAAACTTCAATCAATTGTAAAATAAAACATGAAGCGATCTGACATAATTTAGAAAAAATAGGATAAGAACTTATTTAAATAAATATTAATTACAATATTTGAAAAATGACAGAATGCATAAAAAACAAATGACATAAAAATAATTTTAACAGCAAGACAGAAGAACAGAATATAAAAAATCCATTTGTGAAGCATAATTTTTAAAAAAAAGACAAAACAACAACAATAAAATCAGTTTACAATGATATAAATACACTATTATTAATGATCTGAGCAGAGCAGGATCACAGTAGACTGAAAACACATCGATCATCCTTCCACCGTATCGGTTCTGCCCTGATTGGACCGAAGCGTCCTGAGCTGACCTCCGTCCATCCTCCCGTCCTCCGATCGATGTCAGCGGTTGGAGGCTGCCACGCCCTGCAGCCTGCAGCGCCGGTGGTTTTGGGTGTTTCCGTCTCGGGTCGCTCTGTTTTAGGAACTCGTGTAATTTCTCTTCTTTCAGATGACTGTTGTCACGTTTCGCCTGCTCGCGTAGTGACTCAGGAGTTTCTGTTCTGATCACATCAAGGTGTTGGTCGACGAGGACGTTCATCGTCTCCAGCAAATCATCTGAACTATTAAATCCACAGAGTGTCTGCACCAGGGTTTGTCGTGTTCAGCCTCAGCTCTTGTTATAGTTTAAAAGACGTCTTCATTAGGATTAATTATGTTAAAAAACAAGAATCATAAAGGACTGATTTGTTCCAACTAGTGCTGCAAAGTTCACCATCACAGGACGAGCAGAAACATATGGAGCAGTGAGAGCGCCACGTTGCACAAATAAATCAATAAAACAACAGTAAAATAAAAAGAAGAATAAATACAATAAAAAATAAATAATGTGACAATATAAATCAATGTTGATCAAAAATTAATCCATAAAAGAAAAGGCTAATAAAATTAGAAATATAAAGACAAATTAATAAAATAATGGATTTTTAAAAAATTATTATTTTTATTTTTAAATGTATTTATTTATTTATTTATTTATTTATTTATTTTTTTGTAAAATTTCTTTTATTTCTTTTATATTTATTTTTTTTATAATGTCACTTTAAAAGCAAAGGAAATATGTGCAGACGAATCAATCAATCAATCAAATGTCTGGTTTAGTCCAAATATGTTCAGTCGCTGTCACAGAGGAGAAAAAACAGAAAACATTCACTGAAGAAGCTGCGATCACAGAATTTAGGTTGTTTTTTTATTTTTATTTTAAACGACTCAAACTAATTAATTAGTAATGAAAGTAGTCGGTGATTAATGTGAAAATTAAATTAAAGCTCTGGAAGAAACAGTCAGAGAATCGACTGAACAATAGAGCTGCATCAGGAGATCAATGCTCCTCGTGTCTGCACCGTCAATATGGAGTTAGCTTAGCTTAGCATAGCTTAGCATAAGGCC
>NW_007578907.1:37705-43743 GCF_000690725.1 Stegastes partitus | reverse complement strand
TATTATTATTATAATATATGATAAATTATATAATGTTGATATGAGCATCACTTTTACTTTTTTTCTATTATAACAATCAACATGTCAGCTGTAAAAAAGGCTTTTAGTACAAACGTTCACGTCTGTAGTATCAAGTTGTAGGAAAACTGTAAAATAAATCAGTGTGCAGAGATTATTGCTGTCAGCTTCTTATTTTGTGACTGTTTTCTAAATGTGCGCAGTAGGATTGTCGTTTTTCTGTGCATAGTTCCTTTGCTTTTAAAGCGACATTATAAAAAATAAATTTAACAAAAACTAAAATTAAAAAATAATATAAAAACAAAACAAATAATAAAAATAAAACAAATAAAAACATTTAAAAATAAATTTCAAATAAATAAAAATAGTAGAAAAATAAAAATATATAAATGATTATTATTTTATTATTTTATTTATTTGTCTTTATATTTCTACTTTTACTAGCCTTTTTTTTTAATGGATTCATTTTTGATTAATATTGCTTTATATTGCCACATTATTATTATTTTTTTTAATTTATTCTTCTTTTTATTTCCACTTTTATTGATTTATGTTTGTAATACCAAACAGCTCGATAATCAGTCGGTCCAGAAAACGATCAACTCATCGTCTGGTGTTTTTATTAAAGTCATTTCACGTCTTTTTGTGTCGATTCTCTCTGTTTTCCATCAGTGTGTTTGTCTTTCTGGTTATTCTGTTCATGTGTCGATGTAATGCCTCTGTGCTCATGTTGTAGCTGTTTATGGTCTGGTTTAGCCTCCACCAGGCTGCTAGAGCTCTACGTCTCATCCACGACCTGGTTTCAGTCTTCTGTTGGTTCTGTGTCCAGGTGCTGCTGCACTACCAGACGGTCAGCGAGCCCGCCACCATCAGGAAGCTGGTCAGCGTTTTGCACAAGAGCAGCGGAGAGGTTCTCAAGAAGAAACCCAAGTAGGTTCATCTTGTGTTCTCCAGGAACGTTACGAGACCTGCAGCTTCTACGTTTGATGTAAACAATAATGAGCAGCACTCGGCTTCAGAGAGTCGCTGTCGGCCTGAAACCAGCTTCTGTGTTCTGCACCGAGGGTCCACATGAACAGTGTCTGTCTTGCAGGTGTCTGAGTAAAGGCATGAACGCGGTGGTGGAGATCCAGACCCAGCGGCCGGTGGCTCTGGAGCTCTACAAGGACTACAAGGAGCTGGGCCGCTTCATGCTGCGATACGTCGGCTCCACCATCGCCGCCGGCGTCGTCACCGAGGTAACGGCAGTCTGAAGTCGTTTTCATGACCCGTCGTCGTTCTTCAGAAGTTTTTGTGTTTCAGGGGAAAGATTTTGTCATTTTGGAGAATTTTTTGACAGGTTTTGTGTAACTAGGACGGTTTTAGGAGCATTTCTGAGGCGTTCAGGTGACGTTTAAAGTGTTCTGGGACACGTTTGTGAACATGTTTCAGTAGAGCCCAGACACAGGAGCACACCTGGCAGCAGGTAGAGCTGAACGGCTGAAGAGTTTCTGGGTTCTTTCCTCTGTGACACTAAACTGAACGTCTCTGATCCACCAAACTAAAGGTTTAAAGCGACGGTGTGTCCCTGTGACGAGGTCAGAACAACCTGAAGGTGCTGTAAGTGTTTCTACCTTCTGTGTTCGCTGCAGATCAAAGAGTGAGGACGTCTGAAGGCTGCAGCTGGACTCTGAAGGCAGCCGGAGACAACGAGTGGAGTCAGAGCTTCACGTCCATCCATCCATCCTCCCCCACAGCTGGACTCGGTGTTTCTGAGCCTCCATCCTCNGTTTTTACAGAAAAAATATTTATTACAGAAAAATAAGTTATTACAGAAAATAGAATAAAATTAATATTTCCCTGAATTTTCTCTTCATAATTAAATTCTCGTCATCAGGTTAAAGAGAGCAGTGGATGTAAATCACAGCGTCACATTAAAACCATTTATATATACTGTATTTTATATATTATATATACACACGTTTTTTTCAATGAACATTAAGGTGTTTTAAATCTCAGCACAGTGTGAAAGCTGCTCAGTGACTCAGACCCTCAGTCTCGTTGGTGTTTCTGTGAGATCAGCTTTTTAATCTTTGGAAAGTTTTGCAACTGATTCCCTGTAAAGACAGAAACATCGTTATTTTAAGCGAAATTCAGCAAAACGCAGGATTCTCACGGATGTAGTTTGATTTCTATAAAAACTCGTGATTCACAACCGCAGACTCTGAATTCACAGCAACACATTTATACCCATTAGTATTGATATTATTATTGATTATTTATTACACTGTGAGCTTCTGTGTTCACCTTCATGCTGAGACTTTCTGTTCATATTTTTTCGGACATATTTGTCATTTTCTCGTTTTTATCTCGTGTTTTTTCTGCTGCTTTAATTATCAGACGTTAAAAGTTTCTCCTCAGGATCAATAAAATGATTCTGATCGACACGTTTAATCAGAACAAACCCAGAGTTTCGTCTGGATTCCCTCTGAGCTGAACCTTTTATTCCATCTTCATCCATATTTTTAACTCCAGCGTCTTCCTCTAACTTCAGAGGAAGAATTTAAACGTTCTGTATATTTTTCCATCATAGTTTTGTGATTTTTAACGTTTCCTTTAGTTGAGATGATTTATTTTTCTGCCCTTCTTTCATTTTTATTTCAGTTAAACATCCATAAGTGGGACGTTTGCCATCTAACGTCGTATTTGTTCTGATTTATTCTATATTTTAAAAGCCTTCCTTTACTGGGAAAGTACCAAAACCTACCTCAGATAACTCCAATATGTAAACTTCACTTTCACACATCGATTACGTTTCCAGCAGTAGATGATGATGATAGATGGTGATAAATGTGTCGTTAGTCCTCCTGCACGCTGGCTGCGTTTCTTCACGTGTTGAGGCGTCGGCGGTGAACGCTGCCACCTGCTGGCGGCTCAGAGACCAACACGCTGTGTTTGTCCTGCAGGGATCAGCCTCCACGACGAGCCTCTGGACTGGGCGGCCGCCGGAGACCACATCAGCCTGACGGTCACCGGCATGGACATCATCAAGATCAAGTAACGCGCTCTGCTCCTGTCTGGTTGTGACCCTCTGAGCTTCATGTGTCTCTTAGTGCAGCCTGTAGACACTTAGAGCTGCTTCTCACTCTGTCTCTGACTCCCTCTGCCTCCTTCCTTCCTTCCTTCCAGCGTCGGTTGTGTGTTCTGCGATCCGAAGGAGCCGATCAGAGCGTGCACCAGGTTCAGAGCCAGAATCCTGCTGTTCAACATCGAGGTTCCCATCACGCAGGGCTTCCCCGTAGGTTCTACTCACTGCTCGGTCCACCTCCAGCTCCTCTGACAGTCTGTTCATCAGTTTCATGCTTCGATATGAAAACAATCTGTGATTTCAGCTTCTCCAGTGAATGTTTTCTGGTTTCTTTTCCTCCGTGACAGTAAACTGAAGATGTTTGGACTAAACAGGANAATATGGAGTTAGCTTAGCTTAGCATAGCTTAGCATAAGGCCTGATCACAACTGGAGCAGGTCTAAATGATCATTTCATTAGAACCCCAGTTAACGGTTTCATCAGGTCCAGTACCGTCGTTACAAAGCGTGTGGCTGTTGTCTGCTGACCGCAGCAGAACCAGGTGGTTCTAACCTCTGCCCGGTTCCGCCTACAGGCCGACGTGGCGGTTCTGGTGGTGGACGCCAGCAGAGGAGAGTTCGAGGCCGGATTCGAAGCCGGAGGTCAAACCAGAGAACACGCGCTGCTGGTCCGATCGCTGGGGGTCACTCAGCTGGCTGTGGCCGTGAACAAGATGGACCAGGTCAGAACCACAGAACCACTGAGACAGGGTCTGGTACACTAGATGGACCAGGTCTGAGCAACAGAACCACAGAGATAGGGTCTGGTACACTAGATGGACCAGGTCAGAACCACAGAACGACAGAGACAGGGTCTTGTACACTAGATGGACCAGGTCAGAACAACAGAACCACTTACACAGGGCCTGGTGCACTAGATGGACCAGGTCCGAACCATAGAACCACAGAGACAGGGTCTGATACACTAAATGGACCAAGTCAGAACCACAGTTTTGATTCTGTCCACCAGGTGAACTGGCAGCAGGACCGTTTCCAGGACATCACCTCGAAACTGCGACACTTCCTGAAGCAGGCGGGATTCAAGGTGAGCTCCAGTCCGACTGCTGCTGCTGCTGCTGCTGGGTTTGTTGTTCTGTTTGTTTCCGCCACTGACCCGGTGTCGGTTCCTGCAGGACTCGGATGTGTTCTACATCCCGACCAGCGGCCTGTCGGGGGAGAACCTGGCCACCAGGAGCACCGTGGCGGCGCTCACCTCCTGGTTCTCTGGACCCAGTCTGCTGGAGCAGATCGGTAAGAGGCTCTGGACACTAATATAAGTTAACATCAGTATACTTTATTTTTTTTTAAATAAAATTGAACAAAAATGTTAAAAATGAAATAAAAATGATTTAGTAAAGTTATTTTACACATATTTTCTGCTTCGTTAAATTACAGATAAATCACAGAAATAAAATCTTAATTTAAATATTAACTGTCAATAATCAGAAGTCTGTATCTTTGATAAAATACCAATAAAATGATTTTTTACTATTTTTACATCATGAAAAATATCGTCGATTAAGGATTGAAAAATGGTTAAAAAAAAAATGTAATTACATTTTTAAATTTAGAAAGAAAAAAATACTTTAATATCTCATAAAGTCACATTTATCAATTTATATGTTGACTGCAGGAAAAAAAGAAAAGAAAAAGGCCAAAACTGTAAATAACATGAAACATCTGTAGTTTTATTTTAATTTGTAATTTTACTCAAATCAGACGCAGTAATGTAGTTTTTCTGGCCCGTTTTCTCTGTTTATTTACAGATTTGTTTGTTTGTTTCCTGTGTGGACTAAACTAATGAATCCAGTGTAATTAACCGTCATCAAGCTGCTGATCTGCAGGTTTTAACAGCAGCAGGTTAAAAACATATTAAAAACACGATAAACCTGACTGCAGATAGAGTTCATGGTCATTTTAATCACTGTCTGGTCCTTTGTTGCATCAGTTTATGAGACATTTCTGACTTTATTTTTCTTATTTCACGTTTCAAAGAACTACCAGAAAGTGAAGACAGTGAAAGTCGTGTTAATATTAGACGTTCCAGGTTTTGCCACAGACAGAAGTCAGAACTTCTCCAGCTGTCTTCCGATCAGACGAGTGAAAGTCTTTTCGAGCAGCGTGACTCAAGGCTGGAAGTCTGGAGCTGCCAGTCACCGGGCTGACTCGGCTACCAGAGAACATGAATCACGCTTCTCCACATGTTTACTCCTCTTTGTTTACTTCCTCTTCTCCTCCTTCTGCTGTGCTTCCCCGTAAAGATGCGTTCAAGGCCCCTCAGAGGTCCGTCGACAAGCCCTTCAGACTCTGCGTCTCCGACGTGTTCAAAGGTAAAACCGCCCGGACCCGCTTTGACTCGGTTCTGTTGGTGAGGCGCTGACCACGTCGTTGTCGTTGCAGATCAGGGTTCAGGGTTCTGTGTCACCGGGAAGATAGAGGCCGGTTACATCCAGACGGGAGACAAGGTGCTGGCGATGCCTCCCAACGAGACCTGCAACGTCAAAGGTTGGTCCGAAGTCCTGCTGCAGGACACAACAGAACCAACAGAACCAACAGGAGGCTGTTTGGAAGCTCCTGAGGAGCAGCACGAGACAGACAGTACAGAAAATACTAGATAGTACAGGAAAATAGTTTGTTACAAAAAATAAACTTTATTACAGAAAAATAATTTATTACAAAAAATAAAAGGTATTACAGAAAACTAATTTATTTTTAAAAGTTATTGCAGAAATGTTATAATGTTATTACAGAAAGATAACATATTTAAACAAAAAGGTATTGCAGAAAAAAATATCTAAAAAAATAAAAGGTATTCCAGAAAAATAATTTATAAAAAAAAGTTGTTGCAGAAATTTTAAAAAAGTTATTACAGAAAAATAATTTATAAAAAAAAGTTGTTGCAGAAATTTTAAAAA
>NW_007578907.1:24195-32860 GCF_000690725.1 Stegastes partitus | reverse complement strand
AAATGGATTCGCACCCACAAAAAAAAAAAAGAACTCCCAAAATATTCACAAAATGTTAGAAAAATGAAACAATTTAATAAATCTCCTGAATATTAGGGGAAATAAACCTCAAAATAATAATTTTAATGCAAAAAAAATAAATAATTGAATTGTCTCAAAAATGTGCGAAAATCATAAAAAAATAAATCAATTCACAGAATATTTATAAAAATGTCTGAAATCTGTTCAGAAATATTATTAAATGAGTTGGTATATTGTCAAAATATCCAAAAGCATATTAATAAATCAATATAATAGTAAATAATAATAATAAATGTTTCACAAAGCAGCTCGAGCTGTCAGTCAGAGGAACAAACAGCTCTGACTTGAAGCTTCCAGCTCTGTAATGGAGTACTCTGATTACTGTGGGTACTCTGATTACTGTGGGTACTCTGATTACTCTGAGGAGTGGGTGGGTTTCCTGTGGGAGGATCCGTCAGCTGGACTTTAGCCGGTCGGTGCCGCTGCAGCCTGAAGTTCGTTTCTCTGCGTCTCTGGTTGCCTTCAGTCAGCAGTCATGTCTAAAAGTTCTGTTCTGGTTCTGGAGAACTTCATCGGAGGGAAGTTCGTGTCCTGCCAGAGACATGTGGACTCGTACGACCCGTCCACCGGAGAGGTGTACTGCCAGGTCCCAGACAGCGGGCCGGAGGAGGTCAGTGGTAATGTTAATAATTATTCACACCGTGTAGTATTCAGTTTGTGTTTTCAGGTTAAACCCGGTTCAGGTTCTGCTCCTGCTTCAGTCTGGACCTCAAACAGGATCCAGCTTCTCTAACTTCTCTTTTAAACTAAGTCAGTGTAACTAGATGTTCTGAGTGAGCAGGTTGATCCAGAACCACCTTTGCTCTTTAGGCGGTCAACACTTCAGTAATCATTAGACAGAGAGTCGATACGGAGCAAAAGCTCTGTTAAACATCCTTAAAGTAGTTCAGGAAGGAATTTTAAATCAGGGTCCAAACAGGATCCAGGTTCTGATCCACTGATCTGGTCTCAAGTGTTTCTGGGATTTCTGCTCAGATGTTGGATCTTTGGAACATGAACTGAAAAATACTATCAAAGGTGCTGAAAAAAGTGAGACAAAAATTAATATAAGAGCCCATAAATATGAACAAAAGTCTCAAAAATAATAAATTATTCAATTAAACAAACAAACAAACAAAAAACAATAAAATTCCCAGAATTTATGAAAAAAACAAGTTAAAAAAAAATATCCAGGAAAATCAATGAAATGTCAGAATGTTCTTCAGAAGAATAAAACATTTGAATATTAATGAATAATAATAAAAATAAATAATAAAAAATATTAATAAAATACTAAATAAAGGTTCCAGAAATTATAAAATGTAACCAGAAAGAATTATTTAATACAACTTGAAAGTAAAACATCTCAAACAAAAAAAAATGTTCACAGAATAAAAACAATCGACAGTTTTACAAAAAAATAAATAAAGTTTTACTAAAATGTCCCCCTAAGAACAAAGGATCCGTCTTTTTGTGTTTTTACTCGGTTCTAAATGACGGATTTGAGTCCTCGGATTGACCTGAACAGAACGGACTCTGACTGAAACCGGACCAGAACCATCCTCTGTGTTCCTTCGACCTGCTTCTTGTCTTCCAGGTGGACGCCGCCGTGGCAGCAGCCAAACAGGCCTTTCCTGATTGGTCGAGTCGCAGCCCCGAGCAGAGGGCGCAGGTCCTCAACAAGCTGGCCGACCTGATGGAGCAGAACCTGGAGAAGCTGGCCCAAGCCGAGTCCAGGGACCAAGGTGCTGCTCTGATTAATAATCAATATGATCAGTAAACTAGTCTGGAGGAGCAGAACCTGGAGGAGCTGGACTCTCTCTGAGCTTGTTAATGACCTGAGTTAGAAACCAGCAGCAGGATGTGACTTTGTTCACGTTGGTGAAACATCAAACTTCTGCTGAACTCTGAAGGTTGAACAGCTCCATCTGATGTTCTCTGGTTCCTCTGGACCGGTTCTTCACTGCAGATCATCTCCTCTCCGTGTCTCTGTGACCCTCCAGGTAAAACCGTGACCTTCGCACGGACCGTCGACATCCCTCGCTCCGTCCACAACTTCCGCTTCTTTGCGTCGTCGGTGTTCCACCATCTGAGCGACTGCAGCCTGATGGACCACCTGAGCTGCCTGAACTACACCCAGCGCTGCCCGGTGGGCGTCGGTGAGCCTGTTGTGTGTCTGTTGTCGACCTGTTGTGTGTGTCGTTGCTGCACTGAGGGTTTCACTGCTGTTCATGCTCAACGTTCCACCTGATTGCTGGCCACTACTTGTTCTATGTAGTTACTGAACATACAGCTGGAACCAGAAGTTTACATCCACGGTATAAACAGACATAAACCTCTTTGTGTTGTGTGTCTGTTGTCGACCTGTTGTGTGTCTGTCGTTGCTGTACTGAGGGTTTCACTGCTGTTCATGTTCAACGTTCCACCTGAAACCACTTGTTCTCTAGTTACTGAACATACAGCTGGAACCAGACGTTTACATCCACGGTAAAAACAGACATAAACCTCTTTGTGTTGCGTGTCTGTTGTCGTGTTGTATCGTGCAGCCGGCCTGATCAGCCCCTGGAACCTGCCCCTCTACCTGCTCACCTGGAAGGTGGCGCCGGCCATCGCCGCAGGCAACACGGTGGTGGCCAAGCCCAGCGAGATGACCTCGGTGACGGCCTGGATGCTGTGCCAGCTGATGCAGGAGGCCGGTAGGACTGCAGCTCCCACGATGCACCGCACGGACAGGTAACAGCAGGTGAGTGATGAGCTCGTCTCTCAGGTGTTCCCCCAGGTGTGGTCAACATGGTGTTCGGTACCGGACCCAGAGCCGGCGACGCCCTGGTCGGCCACCCAGACGTCCCGTTGATCTCCTTCACCGGCTCCACGGCGACCGCCCAGCGAATCACGGAGCGCAGCGCCCCCTACTGCAAGAAGCTGAGCCTGGAGCTGGGTGGGAAGAACCCGGCCGTCATCTTCGCTGATGCAGATCTGGAGCGATGCATCGAGACCACGGTCCGGTCCAGTTTCTCCAACCAGGTGAGAGAACAGGAACACAGACGGATGCTCTTATGTTCATTTACATCTGGATTAGATGCTGCATTACTCCAAAGAACGTCTAATAAATGTCAAAAAACCTCCTCAGAACATCTGGTTCTGTATCTGCAGCACCTTTATCTACTGACCAGAGTTCTATCTTCAGACTGTGAATGTTCCAGAGTTCCAGGTCCTTGAAGTCCACAGAGGAGGGTCCAGATTTATCACTTTAATGGACTTTTTCCATCATTTCTGAGCCTCAGAGCTTCATCAGAACAGCAGATAGACACATGACATTTAGGAGGAAGAACACATCTGAGTTCTGGTAGAACCTGACACCAAGTGGTTCTGAGGAGGAACTTGTAACTGATGTTATATGAAATGAGGGTGTAGTTCCTCAGTTTGTCCACACAGAGGCGCTCTGAGCTCACGTTCTCCGGCGTGTAGCTGGAACACTTTGTGAGTCTTGATCTGTTTTGTTTCAGGGAGAAATCTGTCTGTGCACCAGCAGGATCTACGTAGAGCGAAGCATTTACTCTGAGTTCCTGCACAAGTTTGTTTCTGCAGCTAAGAGGTGGAAGACCGGCGCTCCGTCAGACCCGAGCAACAACAACGGAGCCCTGATCAGTAAAGAGCACCTGGAGAAGGTGAACTTATCTCCTCACACGCTTCAGTGGAAACCTTTCTCTGTTCCAGTCACCAGGTCTGCAGCTTCAAGTCCAAATGACTGGAAACGGGTTCATAACAACTCGAAAACTCCTAAAATGCATCCCAATATTCTCACAAATATCTCAAAATCTGTCCCACATGACTCTAAACTAAATACGTTTCTAACAATAATCCCAAAAATGAAAAAATTTTGTAAAAAAATACTAAAAATTTGACCCAAATGACTTAAAACTTGCTCAAAATAAACCAAACAGGCCCAGAACAACGACAACGTGTCCAGAATAACCGAAACATGTCCAGAAATACTCGATATCCTCCACATGACTTGACATGTATCCAAACTAAGGCCCAGAACCACCACAGAGCTCAGCAGAACTCCTGGCCCGTCTGTTTGTGTCTGAAGCTTCAGTTTCGAGCTTCTCTCTGTTTCAGGTTCGCAGCTTCGTGGCTCTCGCTAAGTCCGAGGGCGCCGTGATCCACTGTGGCGAAGGCGTGGACCCGCTGGTTCTGCCGGAGCCCAACCGGTCCGGCTACTTCATGCCGGCCACGGTGATCTCCGGCGTGTCCGACACCTCCAGGGTCATGCAGGAGGAGATCTTCGGCCCGGTCACCTGCATCAGCCCCTTCGACTCTGAGGACGAGGCCGTCTCCAGGGCCAACGGCGTCCGCTACGGCCTGTCGGCCACCGTCTGGTCCACCGACGTGGGGAAGGTCCACCGGGTCGCCCAGAGGATCCAGGCCGGGCTGGTGTGGACCAACTGCTGGCTGGTCAGGGATCTGAACCTGCCCTTCGGAGGCATGAAGAACTCTGGAGTCGGCCGGGAAGGAGGGAAGGACTCCTTCAACTTCTTCACCGAGGTCAAGACCATCGCCATCAAACACTGAGACGACGGAGGAGCTTCAGAACCGAAGCAACCGTCAGCGATCAGAACACGAGATCCAAACGTCCTGAGACCGAACCAACAACCAGAACAACTGATCTAAGTGTCACCTCAGTGTCTCCTGGAAACATGTCGGCTCCGTCTGGGCTCAACCTGCTGGACGAGTCCAGGCTGACAAACTGGTTCAGAATCACTCAAACTTCACCAAAAAATGATCTGAAACTTTTCCAAGATGTTCTAGATTTTGTCTAACTTGACAAAAATGACTTAAAATTTGCACAAAACAACTCTGAGCTCATTTAGGACGACGTGAAACTTCCCCTAAAATGTGTCTAAATGAAGAGAAGGTCTAAATGACCAAAGCTCGGCTCAGTCCGACGGTCTCAGGACGTCTCTCATGTTGGTTCTCTGCTGAACATGTAGCTCCATCACTGAGCACTGAGCCTACACACCTGACAGGTAAATCACATCAGATCCAGTTTGTTCATAAAGATCATTTAGATTTGACAACAAAACCCAGAAAACAGGACGAACACTCAAAAATAGAATCAGTGAATCTAAAATACTAAAATATTAATGAGAACCAATAAAAACATCCATCCATCATCTCTACACCTTAATCCTCACTAGGGTCATGGGGGGCGGAGCCTATCCCAGCTGACTCAGGGTGAAGGCAGGTTCACCTGGACAGGTAACCAGTCTATCACAGGGCTACACTTAGAGACAGACAACCAAGCACACTCACATTCACGTGAACTTCTGTTGACTTTGCGACGGTGTGTTTATGTCACAAGATGTCTTCATATTTAGTTTCTAATGTTGTTTTATAATCACACAGATCTTTATTTGTCATTTTCAAAAACGCTGAAGATCATAAATCAGGAAGTTGTTGTGGTTTCGTAGCAGAACTTCTCTGAATGAAACCAGCTGATGCTAAACTTGTTGTAAAACTGTCGTCTGACGGGTCTGGTTCCGGTCCGATAATAAAGAGGTTGCTGTCGGCTCTCTGTTGTTGTTGTTGTGCTACAGAAGTTAAAGGTTTACGTCTGGTTTTACGTCAGAGCCTGAACTGGCTGTTTTTCTGTCGAGTGCTGACGTCAGAAGCTGAAGGAAACATGAAACATTTACCCTCAACTTAAACAGAAAACAGGCTGCTGGAGGGTCGACGACTTCTGGACTTTAGTTTGTCTTCTACAGTTAAAAAACATTTTAATCATCAGCTACTGAGTGATGAGCAGCATAAAGACAGTTCAAGGAGTTAAACCCTGAAGAAAAATGAAGTTTTCAAGTCGACAGTTTAGTTTTAAATCAACTGAAACACAAACATGAGTCGGTGTGATGTGACTGTTTGCACCTAAAATGTTTATTAAATCATCTTTTTTTATATAAATCTATTTTAAAAAACATTTATTTTATTATCATTTCTAATTAAACTATATTACAGGAGCTGTTAACTTAATATTTTGCAACAGAAACACTTTTTTTTTAAGGAAAAGGAGATGAAAAATTCAATGATCATTAAGTTAAAATTAGAAATTAGAGTTTAAATGAACAATATTAAGTTGATGCAACATTTTCTGAACATTAAATAAAATAATGTTTATTTATCTAAATCAGTAAATGAGAATTTTTATGTTGCAACAATGCACTTAATTATTTTTTACAAATTTATTTTAAAATGGGTTTTTTTTGTTATTTCTAATTAAATGATGTTAAAGGATTTAGTTTTTTTTCTTTACAGTGAAAAGTATTTTTATTAACTTAATTTTTAAAACAGTTTTCAAGGATTTGATCCTCTGAACAAGGAGAAGATCAATTAAATAAATGATAATTAAGTTCCATCAGCTTGAGTTTAGCTTTAAATCAACTGAAGCAGAAATTTGAGTTTAATGAACAAAACGATGTCGATGCAACATCATCAGAACATTAAATAAAATCATCTTTACAACTTTAAAGGGTTATGAACTGAGAATCCATCTACTGCAGCAGTAATAACAGGAAACGATGACCCGTGTTCTGCTCTCTGGGGTTCTCCGGGTCTCCTGGTCCTGCAGCAGAACTCGGTCGACGTGCAGCAGCTGGAGGACGTGTCGGACGTTTGGTGCCACCGCAGGAGAACTCTGAGTGAACTCACGTCTGATCCTCGCCTCAGACCCTCCCCAGAGCTCCGGCTGCAGAACCAGCGTTGTACTGATGGAACCGGGCCAGGAGGCAGGCCTCTGACGAGGAACGCAGCCAGTCAGCACTTCATTCACCTTCCGCCCTTTTTTCTGCATTTATCTTTGATCTGAAGTGGATGTTTCGCTGAGGAGGCCTCGCCCGGCGCTACGTGACCCGCAGGAGGCCAAACCAAACAGTCCCCCGCCCTCTGGAGGTCTGGGGCAGCATCCACCAGTCCACCAGAACCAGGCTACAGGGTCAGAACCAGGCTGGAGGGTCAGAACCAGGCTGCAGGACGTGGAGGGTTCTGTCTGCAGACGTGTTCGGGCTCTTTCAGGCCCAGTCGGGCTGTGAAACGTTCTGTCTGAAACATAAACGTAGAGTTCAGCTTCGTGTTTGGAAACAAGTGAGTTCATGAAGACAGAAGAAGAGCAGCAACAGAAAGAGCTGACCTGGAAAAAACAGTGATTCAAAGAGTTTTAAAACTGGATTTAAATTTAAAAAAACAATTTACAGTTATTTTACAGATTTTCCTGTTTTGTTGTTGAACATAATATTTAACAAAACCACAGAAAAAACACATTATTTACATGTTAACTGTTCAAACAACAAACAAAAATCAGCCCCAAACTGAGATTAATAAATAGTTAAATAATATTTTAGAAATATTTGCTGAAACTATGACATGAAACATGTATGTTAGGGACTGAAACATGGTAAATACCTTTATTTTTATTTTGTTTTCTACGGTTAGTTTACAGACATTCGCTGTTTCTTAAATCACAGACAAAAGCATTAATGTACATTTTACTGTAAACAAGTTTTTTTCTACAGACATTTTTTTTCACATCGTCGCCGTTATTTAAAACAAAACACTGAGTATGTTGAGGACTGAAAAACAGAAAAAAAATTAGGTTATTTTACAGATTTGTTCTGTTTTTGCTAAACTGCAGATCAAAAAAAGAGGCCATAACTGTCCTCACTGTGTGAACAGTTCAGTTATTCCTCTGTGGTTTAACATCGGGGGGCTTTAGGGGGCTTTAGGGGTTTTTTTTGTACCTTTTGCACCAGACTCTGATTGCCTCTGTGTGACTGTTCCAGTGTTGAGTCACTGTGTTTCCTCATGTTGCACATTCTGCAGATTAAATCTGTTACTTAACTGAGCTTCCTCCACTTTAAATCAGTTCATTCATTCAGTGCCACAACATCAGCTCAGACTAAACCAGTAATCAGCAACTTCCTGTCAAACTCCCTCGTCTCTCCTTCTATTAAACGTCTGCTCTGTGACGGTCCGAGGCCTCACCGCCGGCTTCAGGGAGGATCACGACAGACGAAGCTGCTGGACGGAGCCGAGGCCCGAGAAGGCTGCAGGTCAGCAGGTTAAACCAGCCGACGGAGAGCAGCGCTGCAGGAGGACGGAGGTCTGCAGCTGCATGTGCAGGAACACTGACAGAAGCACGGAGCAGCCAGGAAGGAAAGATCAAGGTCAAAGAGAAAAGAGCAGCACAGGAATGTAGAAGAAGAAGAAGAGCAGCGACTCCTGAGTCAACGTTTGACTGGAGACGAACATATGGAGGAACCATCATGAAGGTTTAAAGGAATTAAAGGAGCCACATTTAGTTAAAGCAGATAATTTAACATTGTGTTTAATAACTATAACAAAGGCTTCTGTGTTATTTGATTTAAAAGTAAATTGAAGTTCATGTAACTTAACTAAATTAGTTTCATAACTTTATTTTTCTCCACCTTGAGTTCAGGGTTTCTACTAAACCACCTGGACAGCTGGAGAAGGTCCAGACTGTGTTAGAGGAGCTGCAGCTAAACTAGAGGACGCTTCAAGGTGAGCATTTTACAAGTCTGACCAGCAGTCGACT
>NW_007578907.1:21746-23116 GCF_000690725.1 Stegastes partitus | reverse complement strand
TGTGTCTGAATGTCAATAAGGTGAGAACACGATGACCTGGATCTGTTCTCCTCACACACCGATTATTCATGACTTACAGTTTCCTGCTTCACTCCATCTGGAGTTTATATTTACTCACTAATGTGATGAAACAGCCAACGTCCTGTTTCACCTCTGAGCCCACATCTGCCTGTTCTGATGGCATAAATAGAACACTGAGGGTTCCTCCGCTGATCTCTGATCCTGATAAAGACACCCATGATGTGAGTTAATGATTCTGGTGGACTGAGCAGAAGGTGGGCAGGACTTTGGCTCTTTTTACTGCCACACTACGAGCTGTTCCAGTGACTCAGCGTGTTCGGGAAAGCTGTGGATAAACAGAGCGGCGACGCTTTTATTTGCAGACGAGTGTCAGATGATCACAACACGACGGAGCTGCTGAGGAGCTCACAGACCTGAAGCTTCACCTGCTGGACGACGTGACCCGAAGCGTTTACTCATCAAACCAAAGAGAGACGATAAAAGATCTGCAGCAGGAGGAAAATGTGTCCGAAGCACAACGGATAAAAGTTGTAAAATCAATGACTAAGAAAAATTCAAAAAGAAAACTTGTCAGATCAATTTCAATACAACTAAAATCTAAAAATATTTTTCTAATGAAACTGTGTTCAACCAACAAACTACATCGAGTGACAGGAATGAACTTTTCCTCTTGAATTACAGGCAGTTTTAATATTTAAATGATTAGTAGCAGAAAGCTTTAAGCTGATTATTCATAGAAATTAAGTAGTTCAAGTCGCATTTTCACATTATTATAAATATTATGTACCTAATTACCTTAATTGTGAACACAAGTTTGAAAATTGACAAATTAAAAAAAAAATAGTATGTTGTGACTTAAAATCCTGACACAAGAACTAGAACTTCTGTCAACCTTCAAAACAACAACAACAACAACAACAACAACAACAACAATAATAATGTCTGCACCAGAATAGGTTTTCAATTTTGCATCTCAGGAGGATCTTTTACCTGGAAAACTGATTTCACAGAAGGAATATTACCTTTTAAAGAAATCTTAAATGTAGACAGAAAACTAAACGGATCACAGGCTGTGAAAATAAAATCTCTTCTCAGACAGAAGCCGTGACACGTTTCAGGTTTTACATTTCAGCTCCTTTCAGGCAGCAACAGTTCAGGCCTCAACAAACACTTCCTTTATCTTCAGGCTCGTAGTGTTTCCAGTTTTTGGCCGCTGTTGACCCTCCACGCCCACCATAGAGCAGCTGATCGAGTCTTTATTTCAGCATCAGATACAAGAATCAGAGCTGCAGCCGAGTTGCTGCTGATTAAACAGGCTCAGTCCGAGCTCTGCAAACACTCATTACGGC
>NW_007578907.1:20064-21186 GCF_000690725.1 Stegastes partitus | reverse complement strand
GAAGCACGGTGGTGGCAGCATCATGATGAAGCACGGTGGTGGCAGCGTCATGATGTGAAGCACGGTGGTGGCAGCGTCATGATGTGAAGCACGGTGGTGGCAGCGTCATGATGTGAAGCACGGTGGTGGCAGCGTCACGACGTGAAGCACGGTGGTGGCAGCATCATGATGTGGGGATCTTCTCAGCAGCAGCCACTTGTAAAGGATTAAACGAGTTAGTGGAATCATCTTTTGAATTTTCACCCGGAGGTTTTTCTAACGAGTCACCTGGACCCGTCCATACTGGTTCAGGTGCAGGAGGGGAACTGAAATCCTGGATTCAGTTCTGATCACAACAGAAATATGAGTTTAAATTACACAAAAAATTAAGTTGATGAACATTGTTGTACTTGCTGCCATATTTTCACAATATTTTTTTTACAGTGTGTCATAGTTAAAGAACAAGTCACCTGGTGTTAGTAGAGGTTGCCATGCCAACAGCAGCTTGTTTCCTGTCTGCAGCAGAGTCGACCTGCAGCCTTCGGTTATCTACTAACTGGAGGCCGAGCGGTGGAGCTGCTGCTCTTAGTGGGCCGTCCTGCAGGTAATGTCTCACCTGAGTGGAGCTCTGTGTGTGTCAGAGGGAATGTCAGTTATATAATGTGATCATCAGACCTGCTGCTGCTTGCTGCTGCTGCTGACCTGATCTACATCCATCACAGTGTTTAGATGGGTGCGGGGACGTTTCACATGTTTGGAGGCGTTAGAGGGTTTAAAGGCTTTAACTCTGTCTGGAACCGAGTCGAGGAGCTGAACTGGGTCTGATGGAGCCGTTACATAAAGAGTCCTGACATTCAAAACTATTTAGGACAGAAGGAAGCAAACACGAGACGACTGAAATAAAACTTTATGCTTCCTTATTCTCCCGAAGCGTCGAACTTAAACATCTGTGTCTTTAAAGTATGTTCAGTAAATACAGTTACACTATTTTACTCTAATTACATTAAAAATATAACTATTTTGCAGGTATGAGCCCTTCTTCATATGCATATTTAGGACTGAAACGGCCCAAAACTGAACATCCACATCAGAAATCTATATTATTTCTTTTATGTGTGACCTGAAACTCTTTCCCTATTTGCT
>NW_007578907.1:0-12185 GCF_000690725.1 Stegastes partitus | reverse complement strand
TAAATAATTTAAAAATGAAAAAATAGTAAAAAAAAAATTATTATTACTTTATTGTTAAAATTGTATTTTGAATATAAACTATGATTATTTTATTTATTTGTCTTCGTGTTTCTACTTTTATCAGCCTTTTCTTTTATGGATTCATTTTTGATTAATATTGCTTTATATTACCACATTGTTTATTTTTTTCTTTTATTTATTATTCATTTTATTTCCACTTTTATTTTATTGTTTTTTTATTGATTTATTTTTGTAATTTGGCGCTCTCACTACTCTGTAACTGTAACATGGTGAAAAAACAACAAATATCTGTTTAATGAATACAGTAAAACAGTGAGTTTATGTTGTAAAATAAAATGATTCTACGTGTGTTTCCTCTGGTTGAAGATGAGGTTTTTTTTCACTGTTGCTGCTCTAAAGTGATGTTGATTGTTGGTTTCTCTGGTTAATCTTTAATGCTGTTAATTGGTGCTTTATGTGTAAATAAAACTGAACTGAGGCGACTAGTCGAGCCCTCATTGACATTAAACAGTCTGGATGTCCATTTGGGTCTTGAGTTGGCGGATATTCATCTCCTGGTTTGTTGTTCACCAGAAACTGATCCACATCTTTAATTCCAGCCTTCAGGACACTTCACTCACACTCCTGAAGCAGACCTCTTCATCTCAGTGACTGGAGGGTTCTGGCATCACGTCTCTGTTTGTTTGTGTGAACGAGTTGCGTAACTCCCGGCTTGAGCGGCGCCTGCAGAGGAAGCCAGAACCTCGGAGGGTTCTGTCCGCGGTGCTGCTGGAGCCCACTGTGGGATTAAATAAAGAGATGATCTCAGAGACAGAAACAGAAAGAGGCTCGGCGTGACGCTGCATCGGCCCGCCGGAGGCCGAGCTCGGAGCCGGATCAGCGCCGAGTCAGCAGCTTTAGTAAAAGTTCGCAGAAATAACGTTCAAAAAGCTCCACGGACCGGTTCAACACCAGCAGGGTTCATGGTGGAGCTGCAGGACTGTAAATCCACAACGTCACCAGTGATGAAAATAAAACTCACATGACACCAGCACGTCAGCAGCAGGTCCATCAGAAACACCTCGTGGTCCACCAGAGGACGGTTCTGGACACTAGAACAGAGTCCGAGTGCTGCAGGAGCTCTGGGAGCAGAGTTTTACAGTCCTGCTCGTGGTTCAGACAGATTCAGAGTCATGTTGGGAACATTTAAGGCCCATTTTGGTCGGTTTTTAGTCATTAAGCACAATTAAATATAAGTTTCATTTTCAGTTTGATCAATTTTAAGTCATTTTAAAAAAGAAATCATCTTCTACATTCACATGGTTATTACCAGGAACGCTCCAGATTTGTTTCCCTCTGACTTCTTCTTCGTTTCCAGGATGAAGTTTCAGCTGAAGTGTGTCCTGAAAGCTCAAGTGTTGCAGAGCAGCGTTTGTTGTTGTTGTTGTTGTTGTTGTTCTTCTTCTTCTTCTTCTTGTTCTTCTTCTTCTTCTTCTTCTCTGGGAGCAGAGCAGCTCTGGAGAATGCTTCAACAGGAACATCTGCAGGTTCAGTTTGGTCTTTTTAACATCACCAGACGACACCACAGACATGTCGTATCTTTGATGATGCTTCAGCCACAGTAACTTTGATTTAATGGAAACTTCTTGCAGATTCACGGCTGCAGCAGAAGATGTTCCTGGAAGTTTATCTTCACAGGCCTGATGTTTAATGACTCCATGAATAAACCTGAGTATTGTTCTGTTGGTGGAGTTTGTGTCTAAACCGTTTCCTGAGTGTGAACGTCTCTCCTGATGTTTGAACTCCAGTAACCTCCGTCCGGCGTCCATTCATGGCAGGGCGTCTGCACTCGAAGCTTCCTGCTGTTGGTTCTGCGGCTCCGCGCTGACTCTGACCTCATGTTCATCCTCCCTCCTCCTGAACACAGTCCTCCTTCTGCAGATCCTCCACATGAGCAGCTGCTGACGTCAGAGCCGATGGAGGCTGGAAGTCCACGATCCATCAGAGGAGCTTCAGCAGAGGGATGGAGACGACAAACCAGCAAACGTTTACTGTCGTGTGTGATTTTAATTTACTGCCTCAGAATCAGTTGGGTTTATTTTTATTTTCTGTGATGTGTCACCACTGATTGTTATTTAAACCTCGTAGAATATCACATCAAACGCAGAGTACATTTAGATTTATTTATTTTTTACATAAAACCAAACAAATAACAAACAGTTTACTGCATTATTAAACCTGATTATATGTATTTGTGTTTAAATATCCTTCATTAAACATTAAAAAGCCCAAAAAAAACCAACACAGAATGTACAAATAAAGCTGGAAACTTTATTTTAAATATGACAAACATAGGAGATGTGTTTTTCCTGTTGTTTTCCAGCAGTGTTTGGTGTTTTATTCCTTACAGTCCTACTGTTTTCATTGTTTTTCACTGGAACCGACTCGTCTCCACCAACCTGTGAGTTTATTCTGTTGACAACACGACGTCACATTAAGGACAGAAGCTGAGTTCTAACGTGGAACCTTCTGCTCCAGTCTTGGTCCTCTAACAGCATCTGTTGGCCTCCTCATGCAGGAGGACGACCCTTTGTCTCGTCGTTTTCACACTTTTTACAGTGTAGATGCATCCGATTGTGTGAGTGACAACCGGGTCCGTCGTGGTCCTGGTCTAATCTCTGTAGAATCGGGCCTGCAGCAGAACCCAGAGCCGCCCGTCGTCTCATCGGTTCAGCACCAGACCAGAGAGGTGGAGCAGCTGGAGCCCGAGGCCGACCCCAGGAGCAGGAAGCCTCAGGACCGGAGCTATTGTCTGAGGCTCGGTGTCCGTCCCTGTCCAGAACCACCACACCCTGGACCGCAGAGGCCCGGCAGCAGACTGTCCGGCTCCAGGAGGGAAGCTGCTGCTCTGCACGTGATGATGATGCAGAACAATATAGATAGATAGATAGATAGATAGATAGATAGATAGATAGATAGATAGATAGATAGATAGATAGATAGATAGATAGATAGATAGATAGATAGACAAATAAATGGATAAATTATTACATCTATTAATTAACAAATAAATAAATCTAGGTCAACTGTGAACTTAATTTGTTCAACGAGCTAAAAAAAAACCCACATTTTTTACAGTGTACACCCTATAATGTAATTGAATGAACCTGCTCCTGCTTTATTAAATCCATGGTGGTAAGATTAAATAAAACAAAAACTAAATGTGGGCTCATAATAAACAATCAGTCATCATTTATCTCTTTTATAACTTATTGTTCAGACTGATCAGACCAACGCTCCGTCTGCACAGTGTTTCTAATGAGTAGCTGTGAAGCTGCAGGCTACGTCCAGAGTTTTATCTGCACCACAACATCCCATAATGATGCGCTCCATCACCAGCGGAGGACGATGGGAATTCTCAGGACCTTTTCAACCGGACTCTTATGTAACGGCTGCTGCTTCGTGGAACCCTCGACTCTGGAGAGCTGCTGTTTGTTCTGTGAGCAGCAGCTCGACGTGCCGTCATCCTGATCTGGAAGCTTTTCACTCGTCTGCTCGGCACGAAAACACCAAATATCAGGTTCCTGCAATGAGCTTCAAACAGATTCTGGTTCTGCCTCTGATCCTGAGAACAGAAGTCACCTTCCTGACTGGTGTTTACTCCACAAACTATTTAACAAGTTGCTCATTTTATTTCATCTGCTGATCCAAAGCAGCAGAACCTGCTGAAGCTCCTCTCCAGCAGCTCTGAGCATCTTTACATAACCGCTGACTGATGAGAGCAGCAGAACCGACCCACACGACCAGAACCGCATAACAAAACCGTGCTCAGGAGCCGCTGAGTGTTTTCAGAACCACTCAAACCCTCCAGAGTACCACCAGTCCTCAGACCCAGAGAGGTTTGACTATCCTGTGATTGTCTGGATTCAGAGGAGAACCGGGTCGGTCCGGTACCGACCGAGAAGCTGCAGTCAGAAACACACACACATCATCATGTTGGAGCCTCATGAATCAGTTAGAACAGCTTCTGGAAAAGGTCTGCAGCCAAATGTGGTCGCACCTGTGGTTACCATGGCAACAGCACAGGTGGTTAGATCCAGCAGCTGCTGCTTCAGAGTCGGATCCGTGTTCTGTGTTTATATGATCACCTGCTTTAAAATCCACAAACTGTCACTTCAATCCACTAATGTTGATTAAATCAGCTCCTCAATGAACAAAAACATGAAAAAGTAAAAGATTTCTGGGAAATTTAACTTGATGTTTGTCGACTTAATAACTCGTGTCCATAATTAAGGTAATTAAATCTGAATATTTAGAGACAATCAACCTTAAATCTTGTGTTTCTGCTGCCAGTCATTAAGTATTAAATCCTCTGATAAACACTGGAAGTCGTCTGAACTCAGATTCATGAAACTTTATTTTTGTGGGTTTTTTTGGAGCTCAAACATTTTTTAGAGCGCAACATATAAACAGTATTGTTGTGCTCGTCTTCACCTGATAATCGTCTTTATTTATTTTATTTTTATTAAATTACAAGAAGTGAATTAAGAAAATCAGTTTTTTTGCAAATTTTATTTTAATTTATTTGTAACTCAAATCTAGTTTTGAATTAAGAAACGCAGAAGTTTAAGTTGGAGTAACTTCATGAAACTTGTCTCATAATTAAATCTTTTCAGATGTTAATTAAAAACACCTTTAATTATCGAAGAGCAGCTGATTCCTGTAACTCTCCCTTTAACATGATTTCATTCGAAGTCGTCTGAGCTTAAAAATCTTGCTGCAAACTGTTGCTTTGATTTATTTTTTATCATCTGAATTAATCACATGGAGAGTAAAACCTTCTGCCTGGTCAACGTTCATCCTCTAAAACCAGCAGATCAGCTGGAGGTCGACCTTCCTGCCGCCGTTTATCTAACGTTTGTTTATTTCTGGATGTTTAATTCAAAACATACAAACTGAAAAAGGTCAAATTCTGAATGATGGAGACACTAAACGTCAGTGACTTTACGTCAGAAACACACTGAGAACAAATGTTCAGGCTCAAATAAAGACAGAAATTCAGCTCGTGACCTGATCCAATAAGAAGAGTTTTGATTTAAAACGATGTGAAGCAGAGACAAACAGTCGTCCTTCTCCTCTCCGGATCGTCTCTGAAGCAGCGGTGATGTAACTGCAGCGTAACTCTGCTCACATCCTCGACGCCCTGACGTAACCTCCCTCCATCCCATCACTCAGCGCCGGCCGATCTGGAGGTTCGCTTCCTCGGCTGCAGGCCGACGAGCTCCAGCAGGAAGGAGGAGAAGCTCAAGGGAGGAAAAAAGACTCAGATAATTAGCAGACGACGAAAAAACCAGAAGAACAAAGAGACAAGCTCAGAGCTCAGAGACGATAAATAAACGAATAAATGTGGTGAAGAGACTAAAGAGAGGTCGATCTGTAGGTTACAAATCACATTTTAACTGGAATTTACTGTTAATTTACAGATTTTATTTGTTTTTTAACCATAAAAACTGCAAATATTATCCACAATAACTTCAGTTTAAGATCATNTTTTCTTTTATGGATTCATGTTTTATTAATATTGCTTTATATTGCCACATTATTTATTTTTTTATTTTATTTATTCTTCTTTTTATTTCCACTTTAATTTTATTGTTATTTTATTGATTTATTTTTGTAATTTGGCGCTCTCACCACTCCATAAATATTACTCTGTCATGGAATAAAACAGATCTGGCATCAACATGAGCCAGAAAAATACGTACGAAGAAGAACATAAAATAATGTGAGTAAATATATAACTTGATGTCATCACATTGAGCGCTGTGGGTTATGAATATTGTGCACATTTTTAAACCCTTTAGGGCAAAGCAGCTCAACCCAGAGTCCCTTACAACCTCCTACAATCATAAACTACCTGATTCACCGTTAATCGAGGCTACGGGGTCGAGCAGGCTTATGTAACTGCTGCTTGTTGATGTTGGTCCTGATTCTGGCGGACTTTGGAAGATGTTTAAGTTTGTTTAATTCAGTTACTCATTAGTTTTTTGTGTTTTGGCTTCGCTGCTGATCAACAGAGGCGCTGATCGTTAGCCGCTCTGCAACAGAACCGCTGCGACTGATCCGTTAACAGCAGCGTCAGCGTCGGTCCAGCTGCCTCCTCTGAACTCTCTGCTGACGTCCGGCTCACTGGTTCATTTACGGCCTCCTGCGTTAATAATTGGTGTGTTTTGAGCAGTTACATCAGAAGTCAACAATTATTAAAGTCAACAGGCCGTAAAGCTTCACAGATTAACCCTCACATTGTGCAGGAACCAGGTTTAGCATCCAGAGAGTGGGTCTGTGTGGTGATAGATCAACAACAACAACAATAACAACGATCTGAGTAGCGTCCTGCACACAGACAAACTCTACATGAAGGTCTGTTTTGTGCATTAGAGCAGCTCTGCTTCATTATTTCACTAAACTACACTTTTTATGAGCACTTCTCCTGGTGCTGTGTCTCGAGTTCAGCCCAGATGATCGGCTCGTTTACGCCTCTTTCAACCAATCACAGTGAGTTTTTAACGAGGTGCATCAGACCGTTCTCCATCTATGCAGACGACGTTTCTCCGTTAACAACATTCATCAACTTCTTCTCAGACTTTCCTTCATGTTCTAAAAACATTCTGCAGAGTTCTAGTCGTGTTTTCAGCTTTTTGCTTTGTTCCCAGAACGTTCTTCCTAAAAAGAAGAACAATATTCTTTAAAGTTTTGTAAATGTTGGTGATAACGTTGTTAGAACATTGTGTGTTGTACAAATCTTCCATTTAAAAGACTACTTTTATCTCAAAAACATCCTGAAAACATCTTGACAATAATTCAGAACACACAACTTCCTCGTTTTTGCAATTTGAAATAATAAATATGCTTAAAATGTTCTCCAAACACCAGTTTATAAAAAGTTCCCAGGATGCAGCAGCAGCTTTCATTGAACTCGTTCTGCAGACCGAAGCAGCGAATCAGAGCCCAGAGTCGTTTCTTATTTCACTGCAGCACAAACGACTGAGTTTACAGAGAATCCAGGTGTATTTACAGATCTAGTGCTGAGAAAAACATCCCAGAAAGCTGCAGAAACCAAAACCTTTCTACCTTTTAAAGTGATGCTAATGCTAATGCCATTCACTGTCTTTATGCCCATAAAGGTTTCAGCAGCTTTACTTTCAGGGAGACTTTCTCCATCAACCTAAAGCGGTGGACGGTTTCTAGTTGAAATGTGTCGACCAGAGCATCCTTCAGGCCTGAACACACGAGTCCAGGTCGTCTTCTTTGAAACCTCCGTCTGTGTGGATGTGATGCTGCAGGACGATGCCGGAGCAGCGAGGGAGCAGCGAGGGAGCAGCGTGGGCGGCCGTGACGGGGGAGGCTTAGTGCTGACTGGTCAGTTCAGACTGCAACACCAGATGGCCGGCGTTGGCCTCCGACTCCTTCAGTCCTGCAGGTGAGCGTCCGTCTGCAGCCACAATGTTCACACATGAACGGAGAAGCTGAGCTCGCCGGTTTTGGTCGTCGTCGTCGTCCTCCCGCCGCTCAGACCAAAAAAGTCTGTCTGGAGAAAGAAACGAGACGGAAAACTGAGAAGGACACGAACGAGGAGCTGCAGGTTCAAAGCAGGAACACGATCGGAGGGAAAGAACCGACGGAACAAGAAGAACAAGTTAAAACCTGCAGCTCACACAACGGCAGCAGGATTCAGTTGTAAACGTTTAGAAGGTTCATCATCATGCTTTTGTAAATTTGACCTTTCAATAATCTGACATGTTTAATTTGGTGCAACATCAAATCTGTGTGCGATCAATATCTTCTACATCTACAGGAATCTGAGCAAATATCAGTAATATTTTCTATATATATATATATAATACAACTTAAATGCTCGTTTTGCTTTTTTGTGGGACGAACAATCAGATGAAATAGCTGATATATTGATCAGAAGTCTCTGGACCTCAGCACGGTTGTTTACTTTCTGTCTTTGGTCCACCTTTGCTCGTCTCCTTTGTTTTTTTGGGGCTCGTACGTTTTCCTGCCGTTTGATTGGCCGGCCGCTGACACACCGCCTCGGGGCGCCGCCACCGCCGCCGCCGACATCAAACGCGCCGAAGCACACAAACAATGGCCTCCACTTCCTGTCACCTGACCGAAGAGGCGCCATGTGACCTCGGTGTGTTGACATTCGCTTCCCCCGTTTGACCGACGGCTCGCTGAGGGCACAGAATCCTGCTGTGTGTTTATCTGGTCTACTGGTTCAGATAAACATCTTCAGCTGCAAACAGGTTGTGTGCACACATTATGGACGTAATATTCTGTGTCAAATAAACCCAGATTTATGTGTTTGTTGATTTAAAACTAAACTTGAGTTAATGCAACTTGAAAACTCGGTTTCAGAGATTTCAGATTTCAGGAGCTGCAGCTGAACAGATAATTGAAGGTGATTGTTTTATAAATGTGTGAATATTTTCAGCAGCAGTGAACTCAAAGTTTACTCCAGTTTGTTCTGTAGCTAATGCTAATGCTAATGCTAGTCAGGTTCAGCAGAGACGTCTGTCCATCTGACCGTCAGCTTAACAAACTGCTTGATTGATCCGTTAAGTTCAAGCAGCAACGTGAAGCCGGCTGTTTTTTGGTTCAACAATTTATTGCTTGTTGGAATTTTTATCAGACAAAAGAGACAAAACTGGAGCTGAAACAGGACGTGCAGCTGCTCCTGGATCAGTGAAAGCAATAAAACAGAAACAGGACAAACTGTTCCAGCTCGCCCGGTGAAGTACAAAAGAAAGCAAAGCAAACAGCTGAACAGGTGAGGTGCTGCTCAGGTGTACGGACTGCTGCCGCCTGATTGGAGGACAGCACCGAGCAGCGGACCAATCAGGAGGGTTGAGGGAGGAGAAAGAGTTTCATTTGACAAACCTGCTCAGACACACACGAGTTCACATGTCTGTTTATTCTTTTTTCTCTAAGGGAAATATGAACAGTTTAAAAATAATTAACTCTCTCATCAAAAACTGCTGAAGTGAATCTATTTGGAGCAACTTTAAAAATTTGTGTTTGTGTTTATGGCGATTAAGTCCATGAGACACATCTTTTAAACAATGTTTGTAAACTAGTTAATTATTATGAGTAATTAACTTATAAACTTGTCTTTATGCTGTCAGTCAAATAATTAAAAATCTCTTATCCCCACATCATGACGCTGCCACCACCGTGCTTCACGTCATGATGCTGCCACCACCNGGAGAACCCGGAGAGAACCCACGCTGCACGGGGAGAACATGAGACTCCACGCAGAAAGATCCCGGGTGTCCTCACCGCGAACCAGCGACCTTCTAGCTTATTATTATTATTATTATTATCATTATTATTATTTTATATTAATTTTTTAAAAATATCTGAATATTTATTATGCAAAAACAATTTTGGTAATTTTGTCTCTTTTTTTTTACTTGTTCTACTAATATTTTAGTCATATTTTTTCTCAATTAATCATTTTTTTGTTTGTTTTTGTCTATTTTTAGTAATATTTTGCCTTTTATTTGTTGTTTGTGTTTTCTGGTTTGGCTCACTTTAGTCAGTTTAATTTTTTTTTGTCATAATTTGCCTTTTTTGTTGTTGTTTTTTTTTTTTTGTCTTTTTTTTTGGTCTCTTTCGGTCAGGTTTATTCTTGTCTTCATCGTCGTCTCCTCTCTGAAACACTGCCTGCAGTTCAGCCAAACTCTGGGTTTTTATCACATGACATGTCGATCAATACATCAGCCGTCTGCTGGATTCACGGTGGACCAACGGATCAGTACATCTGGACTTGGACTACAGTAATTGTGAGCATAAAGCCGGGACTCGCTGTGTAAAGCAGCGACCTTTGCCTCAGAGTGGGATTCACTTCACAACAACCTGAGCAGAGCTTTTCTCGTCATCCTGCACCAAACTCTGCTGTGCTGTTGGTTCTGGTGAAGAGCTGCTGCGTGACACGACTCTGCAGAGTGAGTCTAAAAGTGAAGCCTGCAGCGGCCCACTCGTCTGTCAGAGTCTGCAGGTGAAGCTTCACCAGAGGCTTTTATTCACAGCCTTTATCTGTTTATGAGCTGAAGCTGATGCTCAACACACATGACCACAGTCTGACCTGTACGTCCTCTCATGAAGACTCGTTTGTTGTTGGTTGCGTTCAGACCTTCTGTCACTTTCTTTGTGTTTCTTTTTTTCTTCTTCTCAGAATTCCCTGAACTCATTTCCATTTCAAAGCAGGAGAACCTGAAGGAGAACGTCTTCATGGTTCAGACTGAACTCTGACGAGGACAACGTCAGAAACAAACACGACGTCTCTTATTAAAGGAATGTGAGAAGACACACTTTATTCCTGGAGAGCAGCTCGGTGAGGAGAAGGAAACCTGCTGTAAACATGAATGTTCTGCTCGTTTTGCTCCACAACTCAAACCAGTGGCGCCATTTTTGCTATTTCAGAAAGACGAGCTGCAGAAAGACGCTGCTGGTTTTTATCCATCGCAGTGAACAAAGACTTGCTTTAACTGCTTCTAAACTTTTTTCATCCAAACATGAAGCATTTTCATTCAAAACATCCAGAAGCTGCAGCATCACAACATGAAGCAGAAGTTAATGATGCAGGTGCGTCTGCAGGGACTTCACGGAGAATATCTCCAACAAAAAAAGATGAAATATTGAGAGTGAAGTTATCTAACGGTTGAATCGAGGTCAGCGGAGATGAAGGTGATGCTTCTGAAAGCCGTCTGACTCACTGCACATCTTTATTTCATCGCTCTACTCGCTGCTGCATCATTCAGGTTCTCTCACGGAAACAATCATTTACACAAAGAGAAGCTCCAGTAAACACAAATAACTTGAATCTGTTTTTAGCTTTTATTTCCATCTTTTCCCCCCAAAGCTGGGATCAGAAAAGCCGCGAATGTGGGTGAAATAAAAACCCAGGATCCCCGAACGCAGGAGCCGAACATGTAAAACAGCGACGGAGAGATGAAAGAGAATGTGGAAGGAGCTCAGGAGGCTGCAGCTTCTCCTCCAACAGCTTTATTCTTATTTTTAGCTCCTTCTCCTCAGCACGGAAAGTTTGTGGAGGAATTGATGTGTCGTGTGCAGCTAATAAACGCAGTAAAATAACAGGTTTATGGTGTTTGACCTGTTTTATTGGATTGATTTAATAACACCAATAAAATAGTTTAAGATCTTAACCATCATTATTAAACAAAGACGAATCCATTCATTTTATAGGTGATATGCTTTTTTAAATATTAAAGATCTGTCAGATTACCTAAAACTCACTCATAATCTAAAATAAACACTTTACTATTAAAGATATAATCACACGTATTGGTTTAATAACTGATTTGACATCTTTTGCAGGTTAAATCCAATCATCTTGTAGGTGAACACACTTCTTTAACACTAAAAATCTGTCAAATATACAAAATTTTTATGTAAAGTCACATGAAAAATAATTATATTACAATAAATTAACAGATTCTTGCAAATTAAAATCAAACCAGTTTAAAAATTGTACAATAAAATCAACAAATTTGGATTTTTCTGCATTATTAATCCTGATTATCTGTATTATAACATTATTCAACCACATTTAAGGGTATTTTTTAATAGTTTCTACGCTTGTAAATATCCTTGAATAATAGAATGGCTGCAGTGAAACTTGATCCACAGTGAAGACGACAGAGTTGAGTTATCTGAACAGAATTCCTGCTCGGTGAGTGAAACCGGCGAGCTGAGAGTGAATCACTATTTTTATCTGCTGCTGCCGCCCTGAAACAATGATCCACACATTCTCGCTCCACTTCCTGTCCTGCAGTCAGCTGCTTCCTGTCTGGCGCCACACCAGCGGCCGGCCGCCGCCCCCCATCGCCATGGAAACAATGAGATTCTGCCCAGATGGGAGGAAACGGGGACAAAGCCTGAGTGGAAGCTGCAGGACGACGAGCGACGGGCGGCGGAGAGGTGTGAGGAGGCTGGCGGAGGTCGGTCGGAGTTAGAGGAGGGAGATGAAGCTTTACGGCAGAAACTCGAATTAAAGCCGCTGCTATAGCTCACCTGGTTGAGCTGGCATCATATGTGTAGGGCTACAGTCCCAATGTGGAGGTCATGAGTTCAAATCCCGCTCACGACCCTTTCCC
>NW_007578906.1:268645-385089 GCF_000690725.1 Stegastes partitus | reverse complement strand
ATTTGCTTTTTTAAATCCGTGCTGAGCTCCTCAGACTTTCCAACTGTAGTGTTTGTGGAAGACTCTAATGAGTTTATCAAATAGACCCTAATTAAATTGGTTCAGAGAATTTAGCAGCTATCGTCAATTGTCATCAGAAGTTAAGATGTCATGCCACTAAGAACATTTGACTAGCACGGTTTTCTACATCACCAAAACGGATATTTCACGTTGCTGTATGCATGTTTTTGACCCAGCAGGTTTTGTCATTTTTCCAGAAGCTATATGATAAATCTCTGAAAAAAACAAAAATGTGGGTTTGTTTTTGTTCCAAAGCATCTATGATGGAATGTTTCAGTGACTTCATCATAGAAGATTACCGGCTGTATGAGTCATTGGAAACTTAAGACTGTCAAGCTTCTAAGTGTGTGTAAACTTTTGTTCACAACTGTAACTGCAGGACTGGAGGAGACAAACTGTTCAATCTTGATCAAGTGATTTCCCAGTAAACAGAGGAGTGCACCTATTTCTGCTGTACATATTCAGCTATAGTTAACCTGATTAATAAAGTAACACAGTTATGAATGACAGGTTCCCTGCTATTTAGTTCATTGAAAAATTAACAAATGCTTTTGAAAACACTTCCAAGCCTTAGGTACAGTGCCTGAGCCAAATGAACGGACAAAACTATGCTGAAGTTCTCTATCGCTCTGGAGAGAAAGAACACTGTATTATGTAAAATATTACACGATCATTTACAAGTGTTTTCAGTTTTTTTATCGTGCTTCTCTCAGTCACTCAGCACTAAACGTGTTTGTAAAGCCCAGTTTGACTTAACAGGAGTTTCTGAAAGCTTCTGGTACATGTTTGTCTGTCATGGAGGAAATAAATCCAGCTGTTGTCTGTATGCCAGCTGTTTGCCACAATCTGCAGGTGAAGCAGGAAGCTTCTGGTTAATTGTGTTGGTGGAGTGTTGAGTTTCAGGTTTGTCACGCAATCTGCAGGTGGAGCCGGTGGCTGCAGGATTGTGGCCGGAGCTGTTGGTGGAGATTTGAGCTGCTGTTTTCGACTTAGAGGCAGCAAATGCAGAACTCTAGCAGAAGATGGAGGTTAATTGATGTAACTCTTCTTGTTGACGTCCATAAGTGGAGGCTGGTGTACAAGAAGGTTTAACACAAAGCGATGTTAACCTGAAACATCCACATTTCATTGAGATACAGTCAACTGAGGATAAATGTAAAACTAACCAAAGAAGCGAGTTGATGTTATTTTAATTCCTGCTGCAGTTTATTCCAGCTGAGCAGAGCCAGGTATTTAAAAGCTTTTTTTTTTCTACTGAGCTCTGTTTTGAATTGCAGAATGAGATTCTCCTGAGAACTAGAGGAGCAACAAGATTGCCTCAACTGCACTTAAACAAAAAAAACATTTCTTTACTCTTAGAAGTATGTTATGAATAAATAATGAGTGATGCAGGTCTCAGACAGACAAGGTCAATACACTCCTGCACAAGTCACAGTGACAAGTTTAAAGCCACTTTTAAATTCTGATGCTAATCTGACAGCAGTGTGATGCCAACATGTGTAGAGTGAAGTGTAACTATCACCACAGGGCAACACAAGCAGGACTTTTTGCCTGGACTGATTGTTAAACAAATATTCAGCTTTCATTTTCAGCACTTTCATATGCACTTATTTGAACAGTCTATGGGGGAAATGTGTATGGGCTTCACATGGAGTATACATGTGAAATGTTAACACTTTTTATAGACACTGACTGTAGTTATGTTCTACTACTGTGATCTGTGCCACATGGGAACACAATGTCAAAGCTGAGTCACTTTAACCAGCCAGCCTAAACATGCTCTAACATGTTCTATTCATCGCTGGAGATGAGCAACTTTGGGCTGCTGGATCAGACAGAAGCTCTGAGGTGGATCCAGCAGCACATTTACAACTTTAGAGACACAGATTTAGTCACCAGATCTGGGGAGTCTGCTCATGGAGTGAGTGCATCTCTCCTGGTAGGAATCAATCTGCAGACAAATTACACTACATACATTTGTTTGGTTTATTTTGCAGGTATGTCAGTGCAAAGTTAATTTTATCTACTTTTTTGTTATTTGAATCAGCAGCTCCTCTCACCATTGTCTGATGGCCTCTTCCATCACACCACTACTGGCATTTAGTTTTGTTAATTAAAATATTAAGACCAACTCAGTCAAGAATACACAGCAGTTTTAAACCTGTATCAGTTTTATTAAGAAAATTGGAAGATGCTAGGTTGATCCTGATTGGCTGGTGAGTGACATTACAGTTCATCTCTGGATGTGTCGTTTGCAGTTACATTGTCAGGCTCATCAGCCTCCTGCAAGATAGAAAAAGTAAAGTGAGAGCTGAGAGTGGAGTTTGTTTTTTTTAAGAAGGAAAATATTCAAAGCAGCAGCAAAAACACAAACCTCGCTATCGTCATCACCATCCACCTCTTCCTCATCTTCGTCATCTTCATCCTCATCACTCTTCTCCTCAGGCAACATGCCGCCGGCATCCAGGAACTTAGAAAACGTCTCCAGATCCCTGAGTGCACTGTAATCAATCACCTGAGAGAAAAGCAAAGAGTAGAGAAGAGGTCTATAATCTCTACAGTTTGTGTGGTTTGATATGAGTGTGTGTTTATGTGTGTGTTTCTGTGTGCACCTCTTTGTCACCAGCTGGGTAATACTTGATTGTTGGAAATCCATCAACCTTTAAAGACTCTACTTCGTTGGCTGTGGCGTCCATCTTGGCTATGATGATGTCTTCGTGGTCGGCGTATTTCTCACCCAGCTGTTCCCAGATGGGAGCCAGTTGCTTGCAGTGTCCACACCATGGGGCGTCTGCAGACAGAGTGCAGTGTTAAGGGAGGTCACTGATAGACCTCGGAACGGCTCTGTTCCATTTCAAAGATTTCAACACAGTTTCTGCAACCTATTCTAATCTTCCAGCACACCGACAACTCCTATTTGGTCAAAGCTGCTGGCGTCTCAGAGATACAATCAATGTGTCCTTTGGCGTTGGTGCCACCCATGTCAGCATTCTATTCCAATAGAGGTAAAGGAGTTTTTAAAGTTTAAAAGAGCTTAATAAGGAGATTAGAGGAGTGGGGGCAGTGGTCGTCATTGACTTATGACTTATGTCCTTTCAATTTATTTTGTGATTTTCGTCTTCTGTTCACTCATTGGTTACTTTCCTTTTCATTGAGTGTTTTGTAAATGTTACACACCCCGACTACATGAAATAGTTTAGGCACCAAGGTGTAGGTTAGGGTCATGGTTTGGGTAAAATACACCTTTTCATAACATGAAACACGTTACAAGACAAACTTCTTGTTACGAAACTGATTCATAAAAACAAACATAGATAAGCTAAACTTCTTGGTTGAAAAAGAATGATGTAATAATTACACAAACTTATCTGACCAATTTCCTGGTTCAGCACTGACCTACTGTTTGGATTTAGATGCTACTTATCTAAGCTACGTAGCTCAACTGTCTTACTAACCACCTGACTCTATCAGAATTCACAGTAGTGATGTAGTCACGTTTCACATCTCAAAAATGACTTGAATATTATCATAACTAAAAGAAATGATGGTAAATTGTTATTAAGGACAGTAATCCTTAAAAATACAGGAAGAAACACAAATGTAAATCTTTGAAATGAAACAGAAGCCTGATTGAAATGTATGCTGTGAAGTATGTTCATAAGACTGCAGTCAGATTAGTGTCAAACTCTAAACATACACCCTTTGGTACAGCAAAGTGTATTTTAACTGGCTGAGGAGCTCAAATGGTGATTATGTGTCCTGAGTTTACTTCACTTAAAACTTGATTGAATCTAATGATGACAGACAAGCTGATTTCACAATTTTCAGTCCATGTTTTTAAAATGTAGTCTGACTTACAAAACTCCACAAACACGTTTTTGGTTGGGTCCAAAGCAACAGACTCGAAATTCTTTCCCACCAGGACTTTAACTGGTCCTTTGTCCCAGTCCTCCGGGATGTCCTCAGACTTGTAGTAGGGCTGCAGCACACAACAGGACAAGGTACCAGGTTTAATGCTGCTGTGCTAGTATGAAATGTTTGCATGTGTAACTGTGTGTGTGTGTGGGTTACCTTGGCAGTGCCATCCACGACTTCTTGGCATAACTTTCGCAAGGAATCTACTGTCAGATCCCCAGCAGCAATGCTGAACTTCTTTCCTGTGTCCATATCGATGATGCGTACAGTGGGGGCGTCCTTCTCAGACACACCAAAGTAGTTCAGCACATGTGACAGGGATTCTGTCACATCAATCACAACGAATAGCATCTGCAGAACACACAGAGAAAAACACCTCTTAAGTGTGTTTGAACAATCTGATTTGAGTCCATTTTTGATGCTTCTTAACCTTTTTGATATCTGGCAGTAAATGGATTTACTGAGGCTTCATACAGTTTAAATGGAAAATTTGATACGATAAATATGGTGTCTACAAAATACCACCACATTTATGACATCCAGACAAGGATGGGCCCTTATTTCATCATTACACAGAATGTTTCACCGTTTACTTTCATATCATTTAAATGAATACAGTATGAGATAAAGCAAGTATCATAATGTCAATAAACCAAGTAAGTCTCATTGTATATTGTTGCTGTTCTGATTTAGGAATATTGTAATTATTTCCCTCTATTAAAAAAGCTTCAGTTTGAACTCTATTGAAGCCTCTTCACTAAAAATATAAAAACACTGCAGCAGGTTCAAGCTTTGTCTTTGTTAATGGTTTAAATTTGTTGAGTTTTGTTGTGCTCTGAAAACGACATTTTAAAGCTCAAATGTAGATTAAAGTTGGGCCTGTACATTCTGATACAAAAAGAGAAATTTAAATTCTGTCTAAAGACACTGATTCTCTCAGTAAGTGGTACGTTAAAAGCCCTTTTACAGTCTCAAAACACCCAATGGCAGCAAGCCAGTCAAAGAATAGAGGAGTGTGTAAACAATGCATGTGAATGGGTCGTTGGAATACCTGCTCTGGTCTGCAGTGGCACTGCTGAGTGCACAAACTAACACTCACACACCTGCCGGACCAATCATGGAAAAAATTTAAAACTTCACCCAAAGGTTCCAGACATCCTTTTAGGATTTTAACATGATTCAAATCATGACCAACAGAGGACTAGAAAAATGACACCTGTTGGCTTGACGGGCCCCGAGTGAAAATATGTCACGATGCAGAGGTCCACTGTTGGATTAATATGTAAGTAGCATAGATTGTATAAAAGATGGACGTAGCTACCGTGACGTCACCCGTTGGTTTCTGCACTGAGAAAATGAAGCCAGGGTTTTGCTACTTCCTGGTTGACATCTTGGATTTTTGGAGCCAGTGAGGCAAAAATCATCAGAGGGGGGCGGAGCCATAGGAGCAGCGATTGGTCAGATGAATTGAGAGGCGGGCCCTCTCTGCCCGCCCACATTTACCGCCTTCTGCTGGCTTCATCTGTATGGTCGCTGCTGACTGCCAATCAAGCCAGCCACGCCCCTTGCTCCGCAAAATTTTGATGATTTTTAAAAAATTCAGTATTGATTTATTTTCAGATTGGCCACCTGATCTCTGAATTTGACTATGAACACTAATAAGAAAAAAATCCTGAGCTGTAGGAATGCGGTATTTCATGATCTGTGATCACTTCTTTTCCAATTCAAGTCTATGTGAGCCAGCAGCTGGCGGACGCAGGTTTTTGACACTTCCGGGTTGGCTTCATTTTTCATCTTTTATACAGTCTATGGTAAGTAGACACACCTGCTACACACATACACACAGCAGGCCATTACCTTGCCCTTGAACTCCTTGGCTACCGTCCTGGACTCGTCCACCAGGCCCTTCTGACTCTCCACTGTAGAGTTGATGAACAGCAGGCTGTGCTGGTGGATGCTGGAGGTAAAAATCTTTTCTGCTGTCTGAAAATACACACACACACACACACACACACACACACACACACACACACACGCAGCAGTATAATTTCAAAATTATTGCACATTAGAATTTCATTATGTAGTCATGTGTCCTTGTGTGTGTTACCTCCTGGCTGAAAGGGATCATCAGCTCCAGGCTGTTCTGCTTAATGAAGGTGGTCAGATTGCTTTTGTCCAGCGTCCCGTCTTCTGACAAGGCAAAATCTGCCCTGCCGTCATCAAACTAGCAAACACACACACAGATAATTCTTTAACTATGCCAACTTTGGCAGCCCTTAATCCTAATGCACTGATCCATTCTAGTTTTGACAACTAGCAGAAAGTTATTTTCTTGAGTACAAATAGCGAACCATTGCTGCTTTCAGCTTCTCAGATGTAAGGAGCTGCTGCTTCTCTTTGCTTTATTTCACTGTAACATCAATATCTTTGTATTTGGACTGATGTTAAACTCTTCAGCTCTGAGAAAATTGCCTTGTTTATGCTTTCACTGACCCTAGATGTTCAAAAAAATAGGTTTTAGCTCCATATGGGACTTGGACATTCATCACTTTGTGGTGATTTTGTGTGTTTTGTCGCTGTCTGTGGTGTCTTTTATGTTGTTTTTTCTATCCTTGTGGTCGGTTTGCTTCTCGGCCAGCTAAATTGCATCTATTTGAGGTCAGGTTGTCTCTTTGTGGCTGTTTGATAACAAAACTTATAGCACTTCAAATAGCTGCACATACAGTAAACCTTCTATGAATGTAAGTAAGACTGAAGCATGACAACGGAAAAAAAAACAAAACTAAAAATTAATGTCACTTATTTTTCACTGAAGTCGTAGGGGTTGTCCAGGTAACTGTGAGGGGCCTTTTTTCTCTATTATGACATTTGTATGACAGTTACGTAGTTCATTTATTATTGAAAAGCATCAGCGTAATCTATCATCAAAATAATTGTGACAGTATTTGCACACATAATGGGCTCATGGCCTGTCGTCACTTTGTTCCCATTCTGAACTGAACCTGAAATCTAAACTGCAACATTAGAAAACTTTTTAAAATAACTACAACTCATTACAAACTATGACTGTATTTGGACCTCAAACAGAGACATGCATTGTCTGTGGGCACTAGATGGCAGCAAAGCTAACATCATCAAGGCTTCTTGTATGTCTGTGATCCTCCTACCTTCTTGAAAAGCACCACCGAGCTGCCTTTCACCTCATACTTCTGGAAAACCTCAGGAGTGGCTGTGAGGGCGAACTCTGTGTCAGTCATTTCCAACGTGACCTCCTTGAACACCTTGGCTGCCTCGCTCTCCAGACTCTGCAGGAGCGAACAAGAGCAAAACGATGAACAGAAACGTACGGATGACTGCATGATGTGATGACAAAACTGGAAGGATTAAACAGGAAAACCTACATCAAAGAATCCTACAACAGTGACGTTGTGGGAGTCAATGAACTGAGCCGCGGAGTCTACAGAGTCCAGAGCTGGAGCTCCGGGGCCTGTACGGCGCTTCATCCACTGCATTATTCCCTTGACTGTCCTCTTACCTGGAAAAACACATCAAGTCAAGTTTCAAGTGCTTCAACATGTAAAGATGTAACATTAAAAAAGTGGTTAAACACCTTGTAAAAATATGATTCAGACAAACAAGGTGAATGATGGAAGGAACGGTAGGTCAAACAAACACTTTAGTCCAAGTGTTGTTGTTGAGATGCTGCTAGATGGTTTTAACTTGGTGAACTTATGACATTAGTGGGTTTGTTATCAGGTAAGTGCAAACTTCACAACATTGTCAGGCATTATAAAAACATTTTGTAAATTATTACAGGATAGCATTTTCATACATGTTAAATATAATGACTACAATCAGTTGTGCCAAGATTTGCTTTTACCAGATCTATTAGTTGATGTTTTTTGAACGGTAAGTACTCTCTAGCTGCCATTGTTTGGTCTGAGCATCACCATTGCTGTTAACTGCTGTTTAATTCATCTGTCAGTTTCTCCAGTTTCTTATTAGATCTTTATTTCTAAATAGTGACAAAAATGTTCTGCACATCAACTGCATTTACATCCTAGAAACTCCTCTATTGTCCAAAATGTTGAATTTGTGAAACTGGACATAAGTGTGCTACAGATGAACAGGTAAGATAAACACACACACATATGGGCTCAGATGGTTTTGTTCGGCCGACTGTGTGTGTGTGTTTGTGTACCATTGAAGTCGACGGGCTGCTTCCGGTCTCCGTTGAGGAACAGTTTCAGAGTCGGGAAGCTTCCGACGTCAAACTCATCAGACAGCTCCTTCTCGTCGATGGCGTCCACTTTGGCCAGACGCAGCGGTGGATCCTCCTTCTTCAGCTTCTCAGCAGCTTCGGCATAAATTGGCTCCAGCTCTCTACAGTGGCCACACCAGGGAGCATCTACACACAAACACACAGACACGGGCGGTTTATATCTTTATCCAGCAGGGGTTACAATGCAAAACAGAAGCTGAAAACTGAGGGGTTTTTTATCCAAAGCGAGCCTGTGCTCTGTTGCTATCAGCAGCTCCTGTGCAGATACACATGGAAATAAGCTGCTGATAGCGCCAGCAGCAGTTGGCCTCCGCCTTCATCTCTCTTTGCTGTTTTCCTTGTTGTGACCTCTTCGGCCGTAACGCTGAGGTCAACGGTGGGAGAGTTGGAGCAGGACGACATCTGGACAGGACGGGACACGTGGGTGCACATTTATGTTCAGCGCTCGATGCCCTCAAGGAATCTTAGAAAACTTAGATGAGACATTTTATACTTGGCTTTCCAAATTTCATGACCTTATTTGGCTAAATTTTGATTTTCTTCCCCCCGTGTGCATGTTCCTAAGAAAAACTTATTTTACATGTTAGCCATTGTATTCATACATTACATCTGTACGTGTTCATCAGGAAACACAAATGTGACACCTTTTAACACAGAACCTGCCCCCGTTAGTTGTTCTTAGATAAACATATGTTGTCACTTTGTGCTACAAAGCAACACAATGCAGAATAAATTGTCTCAAGGAAGACAAACAGACATGAGGGAACTCTCTGTAAGGGTTTTAAAGAGCTAATTCATTATCATAAATAACTGCTGATTCATGACTACTCACAGAATTCAACCAGTAAATACTGATTCTCGCTGAGAGCTCGCTCAAAGTTGTAGATGTGGAGCACCATGACATCTTTCTCCTCCTCTATTTCTGTTGTTTTCTCCTTCTTGGGTGGCTCTGCGGTTTCCTCTGCGTCTTCTGGTGTCTCCTCTGTCGTCTCTGTCTGTTCGGAGTCGTCGGCCCGGATGCAGGAGGCCCACAGCAGCAGGCCCAGCACAGTAATGGACAAAAGCTTGCGCGTCCTCATGTCTGCGTTTGTGTCTGAGCCGCTCAGGTGTGGGCAACCTTCACTACAGGTGTCACTGACGGTTTGTACGTTTATTTATCTAAGATGAAGAGTGTGTGTCGAAATGCTACTGGCCTTCTCTCTCAGCCAATCAGAAGTTCAGCCTGTAAGTCAGTCTTTCTGGTTTCAGCCAATCAGATGGTGCCTTGTAGATTCAGATTCAGGGTAAACTAGCTGCTGTGGCTCCACAAAAGATCCCACGTACACTCACTCATGATTTTTCTCTTCTCCCTTTCTGTCTGTAGTTTCTAAATAGACCCCATCACCCACCAGATGGTAGCATTTATATACTTCCTTCAGTTTTTCACTGCCGTTTCTGGCCCTTGTCAGAACTTCATTTACCTAAAAACAGTCACAGTGATAGCAACAGGTGCATGTTTATCTAAATTGCAGCAACTGCTTTCAACTGTCGCTCCTCTCGCTCCCCAAACCTTCCATCCTCGCTGCTGTTTAACCAGAAATTTAAGTTTTTCATGAAGCATAAAATCCAAATTTCAGGGTTATTTGAAGCTAAATGCTGTCAAAGCAGTGGCGTCTACATGCAGATAGTTTGGGTTTGTTCTGGTTTCCACAGTGAATCCTCCTCAGTGGATGCTGTTTGTCCAGTTACAGTTTAAATTTTTTAAGAATTATTTTATTTATCCATCCATCCATTATCTATACACCACTTAATCCTCACTAGGGTTGCTGGGGAGCTGGAGTCTATCCCAGCTGACTTAGAGTGAAGACAGGGGACACCCTGGACAGGTCACCAGTCTATCACAGGGCTACACTTAGAGACAGACAACCAAGCACACTCACATTCACACCTACGGACAATTTAGAATCACCAATTAACCTCAACATGTTTCTGGACTGTGTGGAAGGAAGCCGGAGAACCCGGGGAGAACCCACGCTGCACAGGGAGAACATGCAAACTCCACGCAGAAAGATCCCGGGTGTCCTCACCGGGACACAAACCGGCGACCTTCTTGCTGTGAGGCAACAGTGCTCACCACTGAGTCACCTTGCAGCGCTTATTTTATTTATTTATTTTTTAAATCTGTATTGGCATAAAAGTTGAGATTAAAATGTCTGTGAAGACTCTCAGTCATCCAGCTCATGGTTATAGTTTAATTGTAGCAACTGGACTCTCTTGAGTTCCTTGAGGACGTTTCACCTCTCATCCAAGAGGCTTCATCAGTTCTGACTGACTAGTTGGGAGTTCCAGATACTTATATCCTTAAGGAGCCATTAACACCTGAGTTTCAGTTTCAACTGGGGGTTTGTTGCTCCTCCCCCTCGTTATGCGTGTCGTTAGGTCTTTTGGGCCTGGGTGTGAATGTGGTTTCATCTTCCTGGGGAGAGATCTGAGGACTGAATTGTGAACAGGTGAGAGGTGATGCCTCAGACCTCCACCTCTGCTGAGTGATGGTCTTTCCAGTTTGTTAGGGTGGACCAGCTTCTGTCTCAGAGTGTCGGTGGTTAAGGTGGTCTTTAAATTTGAATGATACAATCGACATACAAATCTTCAACCCGACAGCACATAAGTTTCTGTCTTCCTGAATGATGGTGTTGAGTCATGGACATAAAAGTGTTTTGGTAAAACATTAGGCTCTTGCAGTGAAGCTGACCTTTGACCCTTTGAATATAAAATGTCACTACATGATCTTTTTATCCTCTTTGCATTCAAGACAATTGTGTAAATTGTCATAATTAACGTATAAATTCTTGTGGTTTGAGCAAATTTTTTTTTTGAGTGACCATTAAAATTTAACCACTTAATCCTCAACTCCAATTGAACATTTGTGCCAAATTTGCAGAAATTCAATCCAGGTCTTCCTGATATGTTTTGTTCTCAAGAATGAGACAACACAAAAACATAATGCATCCGACCACAGTTATCGACAGTTCTGAGGCATAAAAATTCTATTTATTATTGATGATTTACTTAAGAATTTGAATGTCTTGACAAGAATATATTTATTTAATTGTACTGTCTTTTTAAAATGTTGGTCTGCATAGTCAATAGGTTGCAGAAAAGACCTAAATGGACCTAACCTGGTTTATAAAGTCAAAAATGTCCTTTTAATATCAGCTTTAACAACAACATGCACAAGAAATTATTAAAAATGACCAGAAAACAATGATATTTAGACATATCTACAATTTTCTGAGAGCTGGATAAACTCAGGTAAACAATGTGGAACTGAATCACAGATGTTTTTCAAAGCAAAAATTCTTGTACCTTTTTCATGATGCGAACAGAAGTCACAAATTCACATCACCTTAAAACCTGAGCACAAAACACTGTCTGCGAGACACCACAAGAGGCAAGAGATAAAGTTTTTAGGCAAACTGACACTTTAACGTAAACAGTTCATAACACGTTGGTTTGTTCCTGCTGTTCTCCTGTTTGTGAAACGTTGTGCTTGTGTGCTGTGCTTAATGCTGCATGTGTGAGTTCTCCGTCAGCGTGTGACTGAGTTCAGGGTTCGGATCCCAGTTCGCCAGCAGGTCACTGAAGTCCGGCTGAGTGGTGTCGAGGGTGTGCGTGTTGTGGTGTGTGTAGTGGATGTGTGTGTCGTCCTGTGGAGGCGCTCCGCTGTGTGAGTGTGTGGCGTCGGGTGTGCCACTGGAGCTGATCAGAGAGCAGCAGGGGATCGGTTCAGTCCAGAAGCTGAGCGGGAGATGCCTCTTGATCATTGGCTGGCTTCGGGCCTGACTCGGGCCCCTGTGGTCGAACAGTTCAGCCAGGGGCCCCAGTCCACCGTTGCCCTTAGCAACCACGACTCCTTGATCATCGGCACAAGTCACGAGGCCGTTTTCTTGCTCCTCTGGACTTCCCGCCCCGGCGATTCTCAGCAGGTCGTCATAGTAACGCAGACGTCCACTGGTCGTCATGGAGATGGAGTCGCTGTAGATGTCACAAGCTTCTTGGTCACCTGAGCAGCGACCAAAATACCGCTGGACATCACGACTGATGAGGTCGGCGAACCTCAGGAGCTGCTTGGTGACATCCAGAGCGTCGTGAGCAGGGTTCAAGAAAGCTTCTTCTAAACACTCCTCCTCCTCCTCCTGAGCCTCAGACTCCTCATCCTCCTCCTCCTCTTCCTCTTCTTCTCTGTCGTCATCATCCTCTCGGTCCTCTGGCTTTTTCTGCAGTTTCTCCTCTTCATCCTGCCTGCATGGAGAGTGCTGGAAAATCATGGGGAAGTAGGCTGGAGCCGGGGCCTGGATGAGCAGGTTCCTGATGACGCCTGTGGCCATGTTGGCTTCCAACCCTGCAGAGACCAACACAGATGAGAAGAAGCAAGAATCTGACAGGGAAAAGTGTTTGTGGGCAAGAAAAAAAAAAGTGGTAAAATTTTTAAAAAGTTTTATTACCTAGTGAGGCGCACTTCAGCTGCCAGGTCGATGTGTTCAGTCTGTGACCCAGAAACAAGCTCCGGACTGGGCCGCTGGTGGATCCACGACTGTGTGCATGTGTGTGCGTATGTAATAGGGGTCCAGCAGGACTGGCACTGTATATATACCTCAGCACTCGGCTGCAGACGTCTGCGTCTCAGGTCGGATGAGGCAGCTTCCAGAACAAATATTTGCATGCCGGATCGGTCAAACAGTCTTTGTTTACTTTATCACTGGGCAACCGGGGAGGGGGTCCGAGGCTAATGGATCCTCTGCTAGGGGATGATGGAGAGTTGTTATACACAGACACACACAAACACATCATTGCTTTTTTCCGTCCCTGTTATCAGGCTAGTTAAAGGATAAAAGAGCATGAAATCAAATCATATGCCGTTTTGACTTCTAAAGGGGAACACTATGAACTCTGATCAGCCCACCACACTGAGACACGGTACATCCTGATCACACACTCGCTCCTCTGAACACCACGCACCATGAATTGTTTTTTTGTTTTTTTTAAGTGTTACGCTGAAGGACACAACATCAGCCTCTTTCAAATGCAAATCCTGGCTTATGAAAAGATGACTAGATGTGCAGACACACCATCAGTTTCAGACAATAGATGGACACAAACTAATCAAACAAACAGCTGATGAGCAGTGAAGGAAGCAGCAGCTGCACCTACAGCGGTTTACACCTCTGCCAACATCGCTGGACCAAAAACCATTCAGTCCAAGGGAAGAATGTGAATAAATCTTAAGAAACTGATCACAGATATAAAGTTTTATAATAGAGTGCAGTAATCGCCTGGGGACTATTTTCAGCGGTGGATTAATACACAGTTAACGCTGTGTTAGTATTTATAGCAGGAGCACAGTGTGTGTGAGACTATTGAACATGTTGTCCATGATCACTGTGGGAAAAAAAAAACCAGAAACCTTTATCTGACTTTGGCTTCACAGACAACGCCTGCTACTGGGATCAATTTATTGCTGCTGGTTTTTGTGTTTTTATAGAATTTGGTAACAAAAACGTACTCTGATTGTAACACGTGCTTCCCAAACTAATGATGTAGATTGTTTTTGCTTCAGTGCCATCATTCCTTTATCCTCTTAAGCTCTTTGCCCTCTTCTTATTTGTGTCCAAGGGTACTTTTAAAAATAATAGACAACATAATGAAAAAAAAAAAAAAAAAAACTTCTTTCACATTATACAACAACAAGTCTGATTTCCTCCACGTTTTTTAAGGCCCACATTACTTGACACTAACGAGTTGACTTTCTAGAGAGTGGACTTATATATAAAGCTAATATTACTGGGGTGTAAAGAAATTTACTAAGTTATTAAGACTTTCTGAGAAATTCTAGCTTAAATCCAATCAGTTCTACAACTACTGTATCATGTCCTTATGTTCAGGAAATACATGCTGTCAGGAAGCAAAGAAAATTGAAATAAAAATCTAAACCACATTTTTTACAATATCTAAAAACTAAGTAGCCTGTACTGTATCTACCTGTTCTCACATTTGTAGATTAAAAATAAAACTTTCCATGAAATATTTAAAACAAGCCACTTTGATTTTATAGCTACATCATTTCATCAAGTTAAATATATTCAGTGTGCTGTGCATGGATTTATTTGCACTTTTCTCAACAACAAAATGACACTTAAGATCTTTGGAATCTTTAAGATCTTTGTTATAATCAGAATAGAGCTGTGAGTTTGAATAATATTGAACGGCACCATTTTTGCATGTGGACACGAAGCTTTTGGGATAAAAAGTCCGTTTACTGTAGATAGACTGGATCAGAATAAAATAAACTAAGCAAACGTGTGCCTTATTTACAACATGTAGGTGATCAAGAGACGTCAAAGTGTATCTTTTAATGAGAGTTAAATCATGAGAGTAATTATTTGATGATTTTAACACACACTAATTAAATCCTGCAGTGACGCATTTGACTGATTTTTTTTAATTTTTTACAGACAATGTACATATGTGTCTGGGCTTCTGTTTATATGTGTGTGTTGAGCATTAACGTGTGTGTGTGTGTGTGTGTGTGTGTTATCAGGACACCCTGACTCCCCTGGCCTGCCTGTCATCAGTATCCAGGCTTCTGTGTTGGTTTTAGGACTAAAGATCAATAGCAGCAATATGTCAGCTCTCAAGAGCCTGACAAAGAATTACACACGCTTTTAGGCACACAAGCACATGAACACACACACACACACACACACACACACACACACACACACAGATTTGTCATATATATACTACGATTCCTTTTATTTTATTTTATTGTACTAGAACACTGCATGCCCCTGTGTTCCCTTCTTGGAAGCTGCTGGAACTGTAAATTTCTCTTGGAGATGAATAAAGTATCTATCTATCTATCTATCTATCTATCTATCTATATATGTTAGATTTATTAGATTAAACATGACAAATTAAGAACACAATACAACTTTTTTTAAAACTATGGTGGTTAAAATATATATATATTTTTTTAAAAAAGCATTCAGAACAGTCAATAGTTTGTGATAGGAGAGATCTAAATATGCTCTAAATATTTGGGAGTTTTCCTGCATTGCATCAAACTAAATAAATGTAACGTCTTGTGTGTCAATCTGCTGCCTTTGATAAGCTGACAGGTGAAATCTTTGTAATTCTAAAGATCTTTGTTACAATTAAATAATGGCGTGAAATTGTAAGTTCACATTGTATTCTAGTAGAACATAAAAATATTTGAAATAGACTATAACAGAAATAGATGAAGTAATGTGGACAAGTCGTTTGTCCAGACTTTGCGTATTTGCATTTTTTGACATGACGAATAAGGAATATTTCTAAATTCAACTAAACGAACAATGTTATATACACCCAGTTCTTCTTAAACAGCCATCAGTGTGACCTTTTAGTGATTTATTCTGTTGGCTTATTTATTTTCAGATTTCCCTTTTGTCTTATCTGTACTTTCACACAATGTTTCCACACAAAAAACTTACCAGAACGTAAAGGTTCTGCTGCTGCTGTCATAGAGCCTGATAACACAGGACACCTTCAGATTTACTGACTTCAGTTACAGCATGTGACAGCTGTGAAAGCTGTGAAACGGTGCAATGAATCAAGGAAATATGTTTTGCTGTTGCTGATTTATTTAACGAAAAATCATTGAAGTTTCCTATAAATCATAACTGGCACAACACATGAACAAATTCTGAACAAATACTTGATTACAGATATTTTACCAAAGCAAGATCTTTACCAGACAATACTAGCAAAGAAGGACGCAAACTAAATCCCAAGTCTATAAACAAGTCTCATTTTCTTTGTTTTCATTGCCAGTCTCAGGCCTTGTCACAGCTGTTCTCAAACTTTCCCAGAATGCAGCGATGTGATTCTCATCATCAGGCCACTCCAGGTACGTCATGGAGTTCATGAGTCTCCGCAGCCTGCAGAACTTCTTGGGGATGCTTTTTTTGTCGATGGGCTCCAGCAGAATCAGAATAACCCTGTCGTCGTTTTGATCAAACAATCTAAAATGGCTGTAGTCCAGTTCGTACTTGCACCATTCGCTCCTGACAAAATGTCGAGAAAGGATGAAGATTGTTCTGTGACTCTTCTCTATGGCGTCCATGATGTTGTCCATGATTAACCCTCCAGGAACAAAGTCTCTCTTGTGGAGGCAGAGTCGGAGCGGCGGTTCAGTTTGCTCGAGCGCCAAGACCAGATGCGCCTCCACCCAGCCGGAGTCCATTTCACTGTAGGACACAAAGACATCGTACTCCAGCGCTCCCTTCTTTAACTTTGGCTTCTTCTTTGCTCTCAGCCAGGCACAGGTCATCCTCATGTACCACACAACACTGAACCGATAACACAGACCTACACAGAGCAGGACCAGGGCCAGGATGCCTGAGCAGAGTAAAGAAAAAGCTAAAGCCGCGTGACATTCAAACACCGACAACCTCACATCTGCCACCCTCCTCCCTCTCACAGCATCAGGGGAGTCGCAGATGTAGGACTTTATCTCACCTCCAACCCTGTGATTCATCAAGTCACTTGCCATGAAAGCTACCAAGTCACATGAGCAGACGTAAGGGTTGCCGCCAGCCTCCAGACGCTTCAGCAGCTTGTAATCGTGTAGATCGTTACTGCTGAATGTCTGTAAGTTGTTGTTTTTAATAGAAAAAAACATGAGAGTAGGGTATGAATGCCCAGTGGGCAAATTTCCAATCCTGTTGCCAGAGATGTGTAACTCTGTGAGCAACGGTAGGTCGATGTTGAACACAGTCAAATCATTATTGGACAGGTCAAGGATCTGCAAACTCTCTGGCAGACAGCGTGTCGCCGTTGGTAGACGATTTGAAGAAAGGTTTAAGAATTGGAGATTTGCTGGCCAGTAACAGGTCTCAGGCATACTGTACAACGCGTTTTTACTCATGTCGATGTTTTGAAGCTTTTCTAGGTTGGTGAAGAGCCGGCTGTTGATTGTCTGCAGGATGTTTTTGCTGATGTTGAACGTCTGCAGGTTCTGAAAGACACCGTTGCCGCCACACATCATTTCGTGGAACGTAAAATCACTGATAATGTTGTCACTGAGGTCCAAAAACTCAAGTTTGGTGAGCTCGGCAGAAGATTCACAAGGAATGGCAAACACATTGCAGTTTATTACAGATGCCTTTCGCACCACGTTAATCAGACGATCCATGAAATTGAGGGCTGGAAAACGGTAGAACAAGGTTACATCAATATTTTTGAAGGAAACAGCCTCCAAGTTGTCCAGGGAGAGGGGACCAACACTGACAATTGTAGGTCTTAACAAGAATTGTGCGTCTTCAAGTGCCAACATAGTCACATTGGAGTCTTGAAGTAAATTCAGAAGTTCTAAACAAGCTTCCATCGACATGTTAACGTTTTTAAAAGTAAGGCTTCTAACACCACGGTCTAAGGCCACCTTAAGAGAAAACATTTGACTCTCTGTGTTGAACAGTGTGTCGGTGACTGTCAGCATTGTGTTTGCCTGCACAGCATCTGACAGTATGGTTTGTACGAGCATTGGATTTCTCTGAAACCCACCATTTAGACCAAGTGTTACATGGCTGATAGGTCCAATTTGTCTCAAGCTTCCTTCTGCATAGACTTGCAGCTTCTTTCCATCAAAATACAACTCTTCAAGACCAAAGAGGCCACAAAAATCCAGTTTACTGACAGACTGAAGGGAAGGTCCTCCGAAATGTAGAATCTTCAGTCTCTTTAGTGGCTGGAAAAGATTGCCTTGACCCAATGTTGTATAATTGTTTCCCAAAAGATTTAAGTACTGGAGCGAAAAAAGGGTCTTAAACCACGTGGAGGACAACGCATCCAGCTGGTTTAAGGACAAGTCCAGTTTCTCCAAATTAATCAGCGGGACAAAGGCATCTTCCTGGATTGTTTTGATTCTGTTGTTATTCACAATCAAAGACCTCAAACTGGCATACGCAAGAACGTCGTCTTTCATTATTCTTTCCAGTTGGTTGAAAGAGAGATCAAGTTCTGTGATGAGCTTTGACGGGGCTGCAGGGATTTCAGTCAGGTTTTGTCTCGAGCAGTCGCAGGACGTTTGATCACAGTGGTGACACTGTGGTCGGGACGACGAGAAGGTCTGAGACACCAGCAGAAGGACAAACACCAGAGACGTCATGCTTCTTCTCCTGAGTTTCTGTAAAACACAAAAGAACAGAAAAGAATCCAACAGGCCTTTTCTTCCAGATGGTTGTGCAAAGCAGTCTGATAATGAACAAGACTTACAGCAGCTCTGTGGGGCTGTACGTTAGCACGGCAGTGCTGTGATCTTGATGCTAAAGCACCAGTGAAAATATTAAGCTGTTGGTGAAAGACAAGAGAATCATCAAAGTCAGTACAGGTCACTCTGAGGGGAACATGAATGTCCGAATCAAATGTAATGGCAATGTATTTAATAGACATTTCACCTAATAAAAAACCCTGAAACTCCATGATGATGCTAGAGGAGAAGTTGGGGGTTCACCAAAGTCTTTCATTGTCTGGATTGTCAGAAAATGTGGGGACAATCTCTTGAGAATATTTCAGTGTGAACCAAAGTGGTGGAGTGAAAAATACTGACATCCTCCAACGACTAAAAATACTAGCCAGGAAGCTGACATGGACAAAAAGTACAAATGGACACAAGTGAATCAAACCGTTGCTGTTTGACTTCCTTCCTAAAAATGATCTGGACAGCTATAGGACAGGAAGAAAAAAAAGAGCTGTGAGTTTTCTGGGAAATACAGCTGCATTTATGATTGCTTTACACAAAATAGAGCATTTTCAGAGCAGAGCGTTTGACTTGTTAAAGCACAAATTGCCAAAACATAATAATTCTGTTATGTTCAATTGTCCCCGTAAATCCTGAGCAGCTCACCCCGAGTTTGGTTTCATCTGAGGTTTGTTCCTGGTAAAAGGTAGTTGTTGTTTTTTTCTCCACAGTGACCAAGTGCTGTTCAAGAGGGAACAGTTGGGATTCTCCGTGACAATATCTAATTCCCAACATCAGTGATCTCAGCAACCTGACGTTATTTATCTTGTGAATTGAACTGAACTGTGTTGGTCACATCTATTTTCAGAAACTGACTATTCCTGACATGTACTACAGTCGTCCTCAAATGTATTCACATCCTTCCATTAAAGAAAAAGCAAAATTCACAATAGTCACTCACCTAGAAACTGAAAAAAGTAATAACAATTTTTTAAAAATTAATAAATAAAAGGGAAGGGAAAGAAAAAAGACATTGCGAATGAAGGCTGAAAAAAAAAAAAAAACAAAAAAAAAAAAACCAAAAAACAGGTCAACAAGTCCAAAAGACAGATACAGAAAAAAAGAAAACACAGGAATGCACTCAAAGGCTCAAACAACTAAATAAAAATTAATGGATCCGACCAAGCATGCTCGCCTGCCTGTGTGATATGTTAAAAAATAATACAGATGAACCACAAACCAAAAGCAAAAACAAAAGTCACAATACACAGTAAATTATTAATACATTAGTAAATTTCAAAACATCAAAGCAACACAACCGGTTTTTTCCTTCTTTAATGGGAGGCTATGAATACATTTGACAACGACTTCATGCTACAATTGTGGCCAGAATCGTGCAAACATCAAAGACGTTCGGGGGAAAAAAAGCTTGTTTAAATCCATTTCACTTAACTGTTTGCACAAATAACAATAAAACTTAATCATGAAAGTTCCCAGCTGTTTTCCAAAGCTACTGTCACTATTTCTTACTGGTCAGTCTGGTTATACTGTACGGTTACTAGAAAAATAATACTCACCTGCCAGCCAATCACAACAGAGAGTTGTCTGTTGTCACAGTGATATCAATTAATAAACATTATTTGAATTTGCATGTAATGCTAAATGTTTGCATTTCTTCTCTTTGTCTTTATTTTGTAGCAAAATAATGAATTAATTTGTGAGTTTCAAAAAGAAATTACAAAATTGTGTTTAAAAGCTTTTAAATTTATGCACTTGTTTCAATGCATCATTTAGACTATATATAATATTAAGTCAATTAATTTTTAATTAAAAAAATTTAAAAAACTCCCATTTTATCTGTAAATAAACACACAGAGTCTATTAACTGAGTATATTACACACTCTGTGAAGCAGAGAATAAAAAAATGAAGTGAAAATACCTCAATGGGTCTCGGCGTTTTACAGCTGAAGTTTTTTGTCTCTCATCGGCAAAGTCGTGTCATAACAGCAAGATGTATTCGCTAATTCCTAAGTGTTTCGTATCACTTCTCTATTTTATAGCAAAATCATTTCCCCATTTATTTTGTCCCATTAAGCGTAAAAGAAATACAACGACAGCTTCCGGGAAGAACTTTGGGACTTCATGACTGCCGGTAAGAGGACGGCTGTTAATTTGTTTGGTTTCAAAGTTCACTAGTTTGCAGATGCAGAACCAGAAACCACACAACGCGCTTCAAATGGATCAGCTCCTGCAATGAAGCCTTTTTCTGTCTGGTTGCTGCACAACTAATGGACCTTCTTTTATCTTCCATTTGATGAAAATATTTACACTCCAGTGCTTGACAAAAATGACATAAATGTTCATGTGAACAAAGACTAAATGAGTCAGATGCACTTAATAAACTAACTGAAGACTCTGAACTGCCTGTGAATGTGTTTTGTTAAAACGCTTAGAAAGATGTGGCACCAGTGAACATGTCTCTCATCCAGTGTGAGGTGGAAGAAGCTCGAGCTCCCAATTAACCGGAACTGGTAAAGCAAAACATGTTCAGTATAATAACTGATGGATGGAAAAGCCACAAACATTTGAAGAGTTCATTTGCAAAAACAGATAACTCCATATTTGCAAACCTTCAGAAAACCCACTTTTCCATCGTCTACCTGAGACAATATCAATCAAACTAAGCTGAGTGGATTTGACTCAGTAGAAATGACATGACAAAAATAGAGATAACTTAAGCTTGATTGATATTGTCTCAGGTAGAAGATGGAAAAGCGGGTTTTCTAAAGGTTTGCAAATATGGAGTTATCTGTTTTTGCAAATGAACTCTTCATTTCTTAATCATTTCCCAAGACAAACTATTTTTTTCTTCATATATTAAACAGATTGAGATCTCAGTAGCTCATCATCAGCATATTGTTGCCAACATAACAGTCTGTGATTCTAGTTAGAACTCACTTCCTACAAACATCCTTTTATATTAAAACTCTTGTTATGATCAGAGATGAGGACAACATAAAGGGGCTTACAGTAAATGGAGAACATAAAATTTCATTATATGCTGATGACGTATTGCTGTATATAACAAATTATAACACAGAGGAAGGCCTGCATTTATTTGGTGTTTGATCTGTATTAATACTTTTATGTACTTTTACATTCATTATTATTTATTTATTTAGTTAATTAATTAAAATCCTCCTTTCTATTGATTTCTCTATGTCTCTTCAATTATTCTTTATAGTTTCTTATATTTGATTCTGACAAGTGAATGTTGCTTTTGACAGAAATGAGATAAATCAAATGGAGGATTCAGTGTGTTTGGAGTTTGGCCCATAACAGGGATGAAAAGTCAGGATACGTCAGCTCCTGCAGGACCAGTTTTCTTCTTTAAACTCTGTGCTTTGTAAGCTCTTCTTTGGAAAGTGCAACACTAAATCCCCGAAGCATCCATTTAATGAACATCCCCTCTGTGTGCTCAGAGTGAGTGCAGGGAGTTGCAAGGTTACAGAACTGGTTCACTTGAATTACTTCAGGCTTTTCTGTGGCCGCAGTTCACAGCAGCACTACAGAAAAGAAAGTTTTTTATGTTGTGTTTTCATATGTTCCTGATCTGTTTTGGGCTGTATTAGCTTATTGATTTGTGTTTTATTGTGGGTTTAAGTGTTGTGTGTAGATTAGTAGGTGTATGACAAACATTTTCTATATGATCAGTTATTATGCAGCCAAATATCTGACACATACAGGTTGTGAGGTTTGTTTGGTGGCTCTCTCTGAAGACAACTCCGCGGTCTAATGTGTTTCATATTTCCAGAGAACACAACAAACCTCTGACGAGCAATTAAAGTGATCGCGCATCAGAGAGAAGCCAAAAAAGAATGAGTTCATTGTGTGACTAAAAAGAAGACTAATGTCGTCCAAGTACAAAACCTTTTTTTTTTTTTTTTTTTTTTTCTATGAATGACATTAAAAAGGCAGATGATCTAGAAAAATATACAACAAATGCTTAACCTTTCACAACATTTAACATCTGAAAATGGGAACATAAAAGAAAAGAAATATTCACATTTTCCCCAATAATGATAAAAGAACATTCATGTTTATTTCCTTTCTTTTACATGTCAATGCTTTATATGTTTGCAATTATTGTTAAGGTCTGCCGTTTGTTTTTTTTTTTTTTCTTTCTTTCTTTCTTTTTTTTTTCCTTGTCAAATTTTAAACATCTCCGCAGTAGCCGGAGTCGTTGGACAGCTGGGAGTTGGAGCTGCGGTTGGACGAAGAGTTCCATATGTCCAGGTTCATGTGCGGGCCAAAGGGGTTGAAGCTGGAGTACTGGATCGGTCCGCAGGTCCCCTCTGGCTCCCGGCTGAAGGGAGAGTGTGGAGGTGTGATGGGGGTGATGGGGGACACGGGGGACATGGGGGCTGATCGCTCGGGTTGGAAGTGGCTCTGGTACGGCTCGCTCTGGGGCGTCCAGATGGATCCAAACAGGCTGGACATGGGGGAGAGGCTGCGGGTACCCGAGAAGTATGGCTGTGGGGGAGGGAGAGAGGGAAGACTTTAGCTCCTGAGAACCTGTAGGGGCTTTAGTGTGCAGAGGAGCTTCGGTACAAACCACCGAAAAAAAACTTCCCTGTCCTTCTCTAACCTCACCTGTCACTGTGCTCGCCTACCATCTGGTCCCTGCGGTGACGCCCTGGTTGTGATTTCTCAGCTTTATAAAATTCATCCCTTCTCCTCAGCTAAAATAAAGCGACCTCTCCCCTCTAGTAAAGGCGGCAAAGTTTCTTCTCATTCTCAGAAAACCAAAAGTTATCTCTTTAAGTGTCGCAGGGACGACCAGTTGAGACGCAAGCCATGTAAGTGCAGCTTTGTGGGTCTGAACTTTCTCTCCCTACCTCTTTCGCTCCATCGCTGTCTTTACACTGTCACATTCAAAAAGCAAACCATATTAAAAATCATTTTGACGATAAAAAAAACTTTGAAGCCGACACTACTGTACCAGACTGAACCATACAAGGATCCCAAACACACACATCTGTTGTCCAAAAACTACAAGTACCATAATTTCTGGACTATAAGCAGCTACTTTTTTCACATGCTTTAAACAATGATGCGGTTAATTTATGGATTTTTACGAGTTTTATGAATTTGCCTCGAGGCAAAAGTGACATTGAGAGCGACAACAAAAGAGAGACTGAGGAAGTGTGTGACAAAGTAATTCTAAGGATGTTCAATTCTGACACTGAAGAAGACGACTTTAGTGGTTTTAGTGAGCAGGAGGAAGATGAAGAGAGCCATCAATGACTTTTCCTGGTAGGCTACTGAATTTTTTATTTTTTTAACCAGCTGTGTTACAGGCGCTGTTCGGAAAAAAGCATTTATGGTACGTATTTGTCTATGTTACGTATTTAATTAAAAATTTAAAAAATCTTTCAGTGTAAATATCTCATGTTACAACGTGGACACCTGCGGCTTATAGACAAATGTGGCCAATACATGTACAATTTATTTTTGTCTTTTTAAAGTTAGTGGGTGAAGCTTATATTCAGGTGCGCTCAACAGTCCGAAAATTACAGTAGTACAAGTTTTTCACGATATTGTTTTACTTTTGCATTCAAGAGTCACCTTCTAACAGCTCTTTTATAAAAACTTACAATCTACTTTATGACCCTAAAGAGTGTTTTACTGTGTCGTCAACTTTCACTGACTTCCCTTTTATAAAATGCCATTCTGCATCATCTCATGTCTCTTTGTTTCAAGGGTGGAAGACAAGTTCACTGTGGGTTAAACTGCCAGAGACTGGAAGGTTGTGGCTGCCTTTTGAGGTTAACAAATAACAAATTAAAACCAAAAACTAAATATTCTGATGATATATCAAGATTTTTTTCCCCACTATTTACTTCCCTGACCTTTCGTAATCTCATCAATGTAATTTAGAATGTAAACTAAACATATATAAAATACGTATAACAGCATTTTTGGTAAGTGTCCCTCATGTTGAGGTTTGAATTGAGGTGCCATTTTACAGTTCAATAAAAACTGTTGCTGGTGAAAGCGGGTGTAAATGTATTAATATGCACATGTTGTATGCAAATACTTTCTAAATGTAGGTTTCTACTTATTAAGGCTGACAATGCCACTGGAACATGAGCATAAAATTGCACGTCAAGTGCACAAAATGAAAGTAACATCTGTGTAAAAAGCAGAAGCAGCAAACAAAAGAGAAGTTGAACCCACTTTCAGTAAGACAGAGTCCATTAAACCAGATGTTTAACTATCGTTCCTTATTTCTGGACTAAGGAATGTACGAGAGCTGGACTTTCTCTAAAATGTACAGAAGTCATTGGTGTTTTCAGTTTCTGTGTGCCAACATGAGTGTTGCAGGTATTCAAGCGTTTAGGTTGGCACAGATGAGGCAGAAGATTAATCAGGATCCAAACAACCTTGATGCTCACTGGAGCTCAGACAGTAACTCTCCACTCACTGACCTGTGTCCCCGGTGTGTGCACGATTTCCCAAAGTTTCTTTTCTGTACCTTTTTGTCTATGCAACAAAAAGGTAGTACTGTGTTAATACACATACTGCTGCTGTTTTTTTTCATACTGTGCTGCTGGACGTACATAATATTTTTAACTATCATGAGACTTAAACCTACTGCATGTTTTCATTCAATTCCAAATTACAGGAAGTACAACTGCGCAATGCTTGAGGACATGAACTTCTCCTGTATTAACTTCTTGTGGTTTATTTATATGTCTGGAGTTGGGCAACACAGAAATTTCGACGTGATATTTTTGACAAAAATTACAGAAATATGAGGTTGTGTGTTGGGCCTTGGTCCTTGGTATGACTTTAATAAAAATTATTCCAGTATCGGCAAGTTCAACATGCGGTCACAAAAGAGGAATGATACAATGTTGGAGTTAATAAAAGACACTTGATCATATTTTTATGGGTTGACTGTGGTGGTCTCCACACCACAAAAACTGACTTAGAAAATGTACTCCACATAACTACAATAAATAATATCTATCTGGAGCAGCAGAGCACCCAGATTACTTGGTTGTGTTTTGTATTCTAAGGTGTCACCTTGCTGCCCACACAGGCTGCTCTGTCCCAGGTTGAGGGCGATTCCTGAGGCTGCTCCTCACTCCAGCTGCTCTGATTGCCGTGCGCGTTCTGGCCCTCGTGACAGGGAAAACCAGTCGGAAACGTTCCATTACCTGCAAAAATGATCACAGCAAACAAATGCTGAGCTACAACCCACAGAAACCTCAAGAGTCAGTAATTGTTTGCTTGTTGCAGTTCACAATTGCTTCTTTGCTCTCATTAAAAGTGAATCTTGTACAAAACAGAACATAAATACACAACTTCAAGCAGAAACAAACTGCACATCATAAGCTTGAGCTTGTACCTATGTAGCTGCTTTCCTCACAGTAGGTGTAGGGATTGTTGCAATGGCTGTTGGCATTACTCCAAGTAAACCTGCAGGAGACAAGGAAACATTGAAATGATTTTAACAGCGACAGACAAAACAAACACACTTTGTTGCAGCGCTGGGAGGATGTCATTTGAACTATAAAACAGGGCAGATCTTTGTGCTTACTAATAAATAGTTGGAGATGACGTTTACACCGAGGGGATTTTCAGTTCAGTTCTTGGATCCCATGAAGTGTAAAATACAAATACCACTGGGAACTTTAAATCTGTTTTAACTGACTTTTTTTGTCCGTCACAGACTGACACACAAGATCGCTGTGGGTACTGCTACTAAACAAATTCTCCCTTCTGAAGAAGACACAACAAAATGAGCATTTAAGTGGAGTTATGGTTCCTCTCATGAATCCATTATTCACCTTGTGCATTAGTTCTGTAACTCATGAAAATTACCATAGATCGCTTTAAATCTTCACTTAATTTCTGTTCTGAACTTGTCATTACGAACAACCTGTTTAACAATACAGACATTTATTAATTTGAGGAGCCTTAATCAAGTATGTTCAAACTCCTACCCATTGTATGGCGCGGGGGTGTGTGTGGGTGCTGGTTGAGGTATGTAGGGCAGAGCTTCGGTGGTGTTGTATCTGAACTCATTGGTGAGGGGGATGGATGGAGCTGACCACGTCTCTTCGGGCAGATACTGACCTGTCAGGTCTGAGGGAAGCACATGACAACTCTTTTAAATATCAGACAGAACAACAAGCCTTTTCTAGACAACAGTGTATGGAAGATACGCGCATTTACTACGAATGTTTCGGCCTTTACCCATGTTCCTGTCCATTCCTGCAGCTACAGCAGCAAAACTGGGGGCGAAGCTGGACGCTGAGGGGTCGGGGCTTTGGCACGGGTCTTTACGGTACAAGCTATTCATGCTAAACAGTGGAAAGACAAAGGTTGTAAGTTACACAAGGAATGAATAAAGACATAACTGTGTATTTTCCATAAAACGTAGCAGCTATTGATCATGTTATAGACTAATCTGAGTAAGATGTAATCCAGTTCCAGGCAGCAGAAACATCAGTGAAACATCAGTGCACAATCTGAATGACCGCATCTTAAAAGTTAATAGCTCATTGCCCAATATTTGGTATCTAACTACAAGAGCAGTCAGTAAAACCCATAGATAGGTTTGCATGACAACATTTTCTAACATTTTGAGATGGACTTTTTCATCTGTCACACTGGTTTTTATATTTCTGACCACGGTTGATCATGATTAAAACTAGTTCATGTGTCTAGTAGAATGAGTTCTATGTTAAAGTACCTTAGAGCCTTGTAGTTTGTAGGCATGGTCTGGTAGCAGTCTCTCTCTGCTGGGTAAACGCTGTACTGCATGGAGTCCCCTGGAAAAATCAACAAGGCTGGTGTCAAAATGCTGCAACTCACGGTGCTTTTCTGTGATATAACAACAGTAACTGTCCATTTTTCAACTTTATGTATAACTACTTGATATAGTAGTTTAACTATCAAGCCAAAATGAGGGGCACTGTAGCACTAAGAGAGAGGGTAGTGTGTAAGCGCTGCCTACTTTTTCTAGATGAGGTAGTGCAGGCATGTGTTCGGGCACTGGGGTCCTTGTCTCCCTCCATGCTGCTGGCGCTGCTCCAGCTGCCCCAGCTCCCTCTGCTGGCCCTCACACTACCCGACGAGCTGCCAGAGTCTGAGCCTGACTCACACACTCCGCCGACACGTCGCTCTGTAGCACACTTTCTCCGAGTGCGAGCAGGACACACACCTGCCAGAAACCAACAAAGGCCAGAGGTGTTAAAATGAAGTGTTCGAGCTGACATGATCATAGCTGCTGAAGCCAAGCACTGTGGCGGTTCAAAGTGACGGGATTTGGCTGAGTTCGAGAAGCTGCATCAGGAGGGGGCTCACCGTTCTGTTTGAGGGGGCTCTCAGCACTCTGTCCAGGCTTTAGTGCTTCTGACTTGGAGCCGTTGCAGCAGCGGTTCCTGCTGCGGGTTGCACTGATGTTACGGTCCCCTGTTTTCCAATCAGGTTCTTTCTCCCTCTCTGGCATCACTAGCACATTGTGCTCAGGAGCACTACAGCAGCAATTAGACAAGAACAATGACAGCAAGTTATATTACAATTTAGTGATATTTGTCATTTGATGTGCTCTTTTGTTTGCTTTATCAACATTACCCATCAGACTATTGTCTCAAGGCATCTTTCTAAGGAGCATCGAACAAATGTGAAATGTGTGCATTACCTGGAGACATTTTCTGTCTTCCTGCGACTCCTCTTTCCCTTATTATTCCCTGGTGCAGTGCCAGTCTCTGTGCTCTGTGCTTTCTTTTTTTGGCCTTTGCCATCTTCTCTCAGCTGGAGTGGCAAAAAAAGTGATGACTGTTACTTCTCTATAGGAGCCCCTTAGACTTTGCTGAGTGTCTGAATCAATTTGTACAAGTATCTGAATAATGAGTACTGGTATAGTAAATTGCAGTTTCTTTCTTACCTCCAGCTCAGAACTGTCCCTTTTCTCAGAGTCCATCTTCTCTGCATAGTGCTCAGTGCAGCTCTTTTCCACAGGACTGCACACTAACAGGCCTGGTCTTGGTCCTGGACTCAGGGTGACATCAGCTGGGAAACCAGCAGGCATTTCCATGGGAAACATAACTGCTGCTGGCACTCTATCTTCTATAATGCTCTGGAGGTCTTCTTTATAGTCTGTGGATGTCTTTTTATCCAGCTCACTGATGAAAGCTGGTTGGTTGTTGTTGCAGACATCAGAGTCCGGGGTAAGGGGAAGGTCTGGTGTCAGGTCTTCGTGCTCTTCATCCATTATCACAGCACCAGCTGTGGATGAGCTGGACTTGTATTTGGTGTAATAGAGGGAAACTTTGTGTTTCTTTTGCTGTTGGGACGGGGTGGTTGAGGTGCCTTTCTTTGAGGATTGAGGACGAGGAGCGGGGCTGTTGGCCAAAGCTGGAGAGCCGCGTCCTTTACCTTTGTCAGATGTGTGACAGGTGTCCACATAGGTCTTACAACTGCCCTTTGTTTTACTGCAAAGACAAACATGATAATTTATAGTATTTTAAAATTAAAAAAAAATCCACTGTTGCATATACAAGTTACAGGAAAAAAATATTTTAACATACTTTACTCCATTGGGTGTGATATTATTGACTGCGCCGTTGTCGCGGGACAGGACAGAATTGTGGTTGCTCCTGATGCTGGGTGTGGAGAACTCATTCAGGATGTACTGCGCCTGATGGAAGGCCATCAGACACACACCAAACAAAGAGAAGCTGCGACAAAAAGAGAGACAACAACTAAAATTACAAGAATGTTCCAACACTGATCAATAAATGGTCAGTGACCACCCTCCTTCCCCTAGCTAACAATCACATACAACTTAAGTTACTAACCATGTGAAAATGAGGGTGACCACCCAGAAAGTTTCCTCCCAGCTGGGACCAGGGACCACCTGGGCACAGAGAGGCAGCATGTGGTGGGGCAGCGTCACATTGAGGGTAAAAGGGAAAGAGGTGCCACGTGATGTCACCAGCGTGAGGTCCCGAATCACCCAGGACGAGGTGAAGTCTGGGGTGAACCTGAGGACACAGACAGGTAACGACAAAGAGAGAATTAGAAACGGCCAGAAAAAGAATACAGAACAATGAGATAAAAAGGAAGAGGAAAGTATAATTAGGACATATTGCACAAGGATGTAAAGGAGGAACAGACAGTAGACAGTAAGTGAGAGATGTGGGTACTGTAGTTAAGTAACCAACATAGTGTAAAGATAGGAATATACAAACCCTGACCCTTAAACTCACTCACTATTATACATTACATTTCAATACTACGGGACACAAATGAGATTTCCAAAAAAATCTGAAACTCCACTTACGCGATGGTGATCTCGGAAGAGGTGTTGTGGTCGAGGCTGAAGGAACGACACTGCAGCACTTCGAAGCCAAATCCTTGACACTTATAACCATTTATATTCATCGACATGACGGTCAGAGGAAGCTCTCCTGCGTTCTCCACCTTAAAACTCTTGGTGATGGCGAAAAGAGGCTTGTTGGTGCGCAGACCTACGAGTGACATACAGTAGTATTAGTAATTTGGAAGGCTTGTGTCTTACCTTGACCTTTGAAGTGAAAATGAAAAACTAAAGGATGACATTTTATTACAGTTATATATGAATATCAAGTTCAGACATAAATCTCACCATCACGACACTCCATTAGAGTTGACTGAGGAACATTGAAGCGTAGGGAGGCTCCCGGGCCCGGTAGTTTGCCTCCGACTCTTAGCAGCTCTTTGGCCCCATGGCCCTGTACCGTCACCATGTCAAACACTGTCAGGTTGTTCCTGAAAAACAGTTAAAGAGACACACAAACTAAGGCCTTGATTCACACCTTAAAAAAGGAAGATGTGGACTAACATAGCAGTCAAAGAACAGCAAAAACTATTCTTCAGTGGTGTTTACCAGGCATTGCAAAATGTCTTTTTAAAACTCTCCACTGGTATGGAAACTGAACACCATATACATTTAGAAGACATGAACAAAATGCATCTTACTTATCTGAATCAGTACCTGATAATAAGAATGGTGGTGGTGGGTTTGTGTTCAGAAGGAGTGAAGACAACAGCAACCTCTCTGGCTTCCCAGGGCTGCAGCAACAGTCGTAGGACACCCTCTCCTTTTATGTCCTCCATCTTCTCACCCATCTTTACAAAAACACACAGAAAAAAACTGTCAGGGGAAGCAACACAAGCAAGACTGAAGAATTTTCCATGTGTCAGATAAAAAATATAAGGATTGCAAGTTGTCAGCAAAAAATCAATGAGTGATTACAAAAACATTTATCAGTGACACAATTTTATATCTTGCAGCGTTTAAAGATTTACCTTGGGAGGAGAAGCCAACAAAGAAAACTCTGTTGTGCTGATATTGACAGAGAGGGGGCTGATATTGAACCTGACAATCAAAACAAAGGAAACATTGTTAGAAGGATGTGCCGCAGCATCATGCCTTCAAACAGCTGAGGCACAAATCAACATCGGCTGAATCGTTCTCTGCAATATAAAACAGTCTTGACAGTGTACCATTTAGTTAGAAGGTCCAGAGCCTCCAGGGGAGCAGGGTACAGGGAGAGGATTCGGATCTCTACAGCAACCACAGAAGACGACGGATTCTTGAGCATGAACGTCTTCACCTGGGACAAACCAAAAGATTTCTTCTGTTAGACAAACATCACAAGTTGAAAACCTACAAACAGAATTTTCAGTAAACAATCATGAAGAGTCGCCCACCTTGCTCTCATTGACAGGCGTAGCACCAAATTCCAGAGGAGAGGATGCCTCGACAGGCAGCCTGGGCCACCTGAGAAGACAGAAGTATTTACATGATTAGTGAAGTTATTGGAGAGCATTGACGGGTTACAGAGCTAAAATGGCATCTTGTTGAATCCAAGAATGACCTGCAAGGCAGTTTGTCTTTGTGATTCTGCCATCGAGAGCAGAGTTCAGCTGCCAGTTTGCTGTCTACAGTCCAGGATGAGGAGGAAAAGTCTGGAAGGAGAGAGCGCTGCCACTCTGAATGACCTGATGGGACATTACAGAAAAAAATCTATATATAGCCACAGAAAAATCTGAATAGATATTTTTCTCTCACACATTTAAAGGAATTATGAGGTTCCAAGCTTTACCTGTTTCAGACAATCTAAGAGGGCAAGGACGTCCACACTCTCTTTCAGCCTCAAACATAACTTCCCCCTGCAAACACAAAATTAATTACCTCATTTGGTTTTCTGCACAGATTTTCAACCCAATACACTGCTAGTAGCTACTACAGCTGGTATTTTACCTTAGAAGACGTAGAATGAAAGTAGAGTGGAATGTGCAGGGCTGTGCCCAGGCTGGTGTCCAGACTCAGGGTGGACATCTGGTTGATGGGCAGGGTCCTGCTGAGCAGCTGGAGAGACAGAATACGCCAGCAGCCCTGAGGAACTGTCAGTGGATTGCTGAAGTTCATCACCTGACAGACAGGGGGTGGCAGAGGTAACATGTTAAATCATGTCCCCAGCTTGGGATCCATATAATAAATGAACAATGTGTTCCAGACAGAATCTATGTGACATAAACTGCTAAAAGGTTTGCTGGTTTTTCATCATTATGTGGTAAAATCTGCTCAACGCTGTGGTTCATACCTTCATCACTCCCTGCAACTTCTCTGAGAGGCTGGCATTAAACACAGTGAGTGGCAGGGGAAGGGGGTTGGTGAGCCACAGGTCCACCTGGTTGGCATCGCTTTGTTTCACCTGGAACAGGCTGAACAAGTCCCCCACACTCAATCTGCAGAGAGAAAAACTAAATATGTTAATGTACCATAATGCACCAAGAAAAGACAGATTTATAACTGATGTGACATATCTTCAGCAAAACACAGGCTTTAAATAAAAGCTTTGATGTGCTTGTATATACTTAAAACTGCACTGGTTCCAAATCACCGTTTGCCTTGGCTACGACTTAGTTCAAGAGCAAAAATGGCAGTTCCCTTCATGTTACCTGTGTGTGATATGTAGTCCTGGGAAGCTGTAGGTTGTCCTGTTTCCCATTATTTTTAAACCGATATGACTAATGCATTTCCGTCCATGGCCTGGCAATGAACCTGATGAGAAACAAAAGTTTATGTCTTCTGTCTGAAATGCAAAATATTATATCTGATACAAAACTCTCTGAACTGACATAAGCCTTCACCTATGCATGCTAGGGTGGCCACTTCAGTGAAGTTTTTTGCTTCTGGTCTCAGAAGAACCTGATTAAAGTCCAGGCTGGCCTCCACTTTTGATAGCACCTGCATATCCTGGGGACATAAAACATCTCGTCAGAGCTGAAAACATTCTACTTGGAGGACGTAATAATGCAAAAAAAAGAAAAAAAAAAAGAAAAAAAGACAAATGCTTACATTTACATAGAGCTTCTTCCCTCCAGAATTTAACATATAAACTCCAATTTTTGACTCCCCTGTTAAAAGATGTTCAGAAAACAATCAGAACACAACCAATCACAACAATGTACATAAGTGCATTCGAGGACACTGAGCGTATGATTAGGTATAAACAGTAATTTGCGATCATGATTCATGTGGAAATCTACACAGACAGAACAGTTTGAGCAATGCTATGATTTATTTATGTTAAAACACAGAGGGTAATGCAACAAGAGGCTAAAGCAAGACCATACCAAGTCACAGCTAAGCCCTGTAGTGACAGAAACTAGCTTTGAGAATCAAAACTATGTCAGACTATTCACAGTTATTGTACACTAATGAAAAGGCTGTGTACATAACTGTGGCTACTTTCATTTGGCTTTTAGGCTCTGCTATATTCTGTAAAGTCAGGCCAAGAAATCACAACTAATGTTTTCTCACATCTCTTCTGCCTCTCATCTGACAGCTCTTTCCAAACAGCAGCATTATCTTCACATTTTCTAAATACATTCTTTCCCCAGAGTCCGACTAAACTCAAGTTAAAGGAAAAGGAAAAACACCCACAGGAAATGCAGAAACCTTATTAGGTCTACATCTAACGTCAAAACGTAAACACTAATTTTAACCTTTTGAACTTTTTCTTTGATAGTGCTCGACCACAGAAACAAGTCTGAAAGATAAAACACTCAATGAGACAATTTAAGTGGAGGTTGGAAAAACAAAAATACTTGTGAATGTTTTCTCTTTTCATACTGTAGTCATAACTTATGGTGGACTGCGATTAATCTGTGCGACACAGCCACTCCCACAGTGAATTTGCCTCCAGACACTGGATCACAGAGGTCACAAACACCCACCTAATGCAGCCTGTCCGGCAGTAGGGGCGACCAGCAGGACCAAAATGTGCTCAATGACGTAGGGCTTGAGCTTGTCCAGGTCAGCAGGCCGGTCACCACGCGCCGACAGATTAATCTGCAGACTGAGGCGCTCCTCACTCTGGAGGCAGGACCCCTGGGACGGGACAGGAAAGGCATACCAGTCATGCACCAAGCAGAAGGAAAAGAGGACAGGCATGAGAACACTGAGGAGTAATTTCAGAATTAGGAAACTCAGCATATAGGAACAGAGACTAAAATAAAGAAGCAACAAAAATGAAAAGGGCAGTCTGGTTTTAAAGGAGAGAAATTCTGAATGATTACACCTTCTAAAGAATTTGTTGACAACTGCTGATCTGATTTATTTATTTTTGCTATTTGATGGCATCACAGACGCCAGAAGCATTCTGTACATCAGGGGAAGTGGACTGATAACAAGTACTACCCCCCATCCGCCACCAGTCCCCTCCACCCTGTGACTAACACCCTCTTAAAGCTGACAGATCAGTGGTGGGAGAGTGCAAATCTCACTGCAAACCAGGGACCGTCTCAGTGGGTGAATCACCACTTGACAACCTGTAGACAGATGCCCTGGCCGGATGCCACTGGGGGCTCAAGACCCGCAATACCAAACGTAATCCCTTGAAACCAAGGCTACTGCTAACTTCCTGTTTGGCTCATTTAGTCTGTGAGCAGCATCAACTACGGCCAAAGGCCATTTCTCAGTTTTGGTGATAAAGTCTTGAAAAAGAACTGAGAAGCAGGTGTCGGTCTTAAATACGTGTCGAAGGTCACAGCTGGGACACTTATGCAACAATCGCAAGGATGATTTCGGATAGAATAATTATGACTATAGAGTTAGGTTGTCTGAGCCGCCTCTTGCTTCATGTATATTGCGCCACATGAGTACCAGAGCCCTGCGTCAATTATAGTGTCTCTTGAGAAAGCAATTAAAAGTCTGGCAAGAGATCTCACTCCTCAGGGGTTCTGGAGAAAACAGAAGGCGCTCAGATGACAAGGCCGGCAGCCTGTTGAAGTTTTTGACTAGCTGGCTTTCTGCTCAAGGGGAGTGGGCCTGACGAAAGCAGAGACTCAGCTCTGGTTTTGCAAAGTAGGAGCCAACTATAAACAGCATAGGATCACACTTCATAAAAACTAAAGTACATGACAAACTGCCTTTCAATTTAGTTCTGTTTTCCCCTAAAGCCTTCGCTACGCTCTCCTTCTCATGCTATCTTGTTTTTCCCAAGATATTCAAAAAAAAAACCCTTTCACTGCCTGCAACTTAAGTGTACGCATTTTTAACAACAAGTATAATGAAGACAAATTCAGGAATTTCATTGTGTTAAAAGCTATTTTAAGTGATAGAAATTGAGAAGGTCTGCATAAAACTGATTAAACAGCCAGAAACCTTGTCTTCACATATAACCTTTTTATTCAAGGCCCTTAAATCCAGCACCATGCAGCCTTTAGACGAGTGAAAATGTGACTGGTGAGAACAGAATTAGGTTAAAGACCTGACAACTGCTGAAATAGGGAAGAAGTACCTGAGGATTGTTCAACAAACTCTTCGGTAAGCTGCACTCCAGGAGTAGACCCAGTATAGTGATGTTGGAGGCATCTTCCTGCAGGAGCAACAACAATCAGTGGTTAAATCTTAGGTTTTTATGATATTCTAGAGTCTTAAGCTGTGTACTAAATTTATTTTGGTACATTTGTAAGGCTTTCTTTTTTTTGTGTTTGTTTTTTTTAGAAAGCAAATCCGGTGCAGCCATTTTGAATGAAATGAAATGAAATGAAAAATACTTTATTCATCCCAGAAGGGAAACTCAATAAATAAATTTTGAGGGATCCTCTATCCAGAAGTGAATGTCAGTAGCCTGTTAACACTTCAAAGAGAACTCAAGGCTATGACTGTAACCTCTGCTCTCCGTTGCATGAGTAAAATATCCCACCAGCCGACCCTCCTTGCATGAAGCAAGGAACAAACCGACTTGTTAGAATGACTCAGTGACACAGTTTCTATCCTATATGTAGGGAGAGGACGTCTAACGTCTCAACATGAACGTCACACACAACAGCAGCCACAACTGCTAAACAGCTGGTGTAATGAAACAAGAGTTTGAGGACTTGCGGAGGAACGTAACACAAAGTAAAATACCTCACTCATGCTATCAGAAAAATGACACAACTGGCACTGGAAACATGAACAAACTAAACAATGAACTCCACACAGAGAGATTCCAGGCCTCCTAACCAGAAATCTCCAAAACAACTGAGCAGCTCTATTTGTAATCAAATAATTATTAAAAGCAAATAATAAATTAACCATTAATCCGCAAAATCTCTAATCCCTTAAGTCAATCTATGTATATATTTGTTAAATCAAATATAATGATGCTTAACTTAAAGCAACTTGGTAACAACTTGACAAAGATGGAGCAAAAGAAAGCACAAAATCCGGACACTTCTTCCTCAGAAACTTCGGGTAGCTGAAACCAGCTCCGAGTCACCACATATTGATTGGAATGGGGGTAATAACAAGAGGAAAAAGACAATGTCTCAGTTGTTTAAAGACTTGGTGTTACATTAGGTAACTTTAACCGTTTGCTAAATCCACACTACAGTGAATATTATTGAATATATTACCACCAGGCATGTAAAAGTAGAATTTAAATATCACAAATAAAAACTGTTTAAACTGTAAAAATGTATAAAAGTTAAATTTGGAGCAAATTTAACAACTTCACTGTGACAAGAAAAGCTTAAGGAAGTTACACACCTAAAATGGACTAATTTTTGTAACTCATATGTTGAAACATGGGAAGCTTGTTGAGATGAAAAAGTGCATGCATGCATTCAGCATAAGCAGAAGTCTGACTGATTGTGAGAGCTCAAGTCTCTCTGCACATGGCCAAGCTGACATTTTGCAACTGCCGCCCCACTTCCTGTTGTGGAGGCGAGGAGTCCTTGCAGATGCTTCTCATACACACTTTCACTGCTGTGGCTGGTTTCTAAAACTATGCACTAGTTAGTCGTCGTTTCGAAGTTTTTGCATGTCTGTGAAATTTGTACAAATGAATGCTTGTGCATGGCTAGTATTTGAAACGGAGTGTCTGTTGTTATACTGGGAGCAAACATTACATTGTCAAGAAAGAAAAAAAAAAGTTTGTTAAGCAAAATCCTTCATGCTGACTGCCTTATTAATTGAATGACAGCAAGTGCTCGTCAGCGTGCATCACAAAGCTCCTGTGTCTATGTGTGCAGTGGCCTGTTTATCAGGCCTGGAAGGAAAGGGGAAATCAGCTGTTTCCAATGATGGGCTGTTATTCACTAATGTTTGCCTTGCATAAACAAGTACACAGACATTTAAACACATACCTGAGTTTGGGTCAGTTTAATGCTCTGGATGTGAGGGAATATTAGCAAACTATCCTTTCTTTGGACAGATTTTAATGAACCCTGGTGACTTCCCACACCAAATACCTGGAAAGGAAACAATAAACATTTAAGAAGGAGATTCTCAACTACCACATGTACTATACATTACTGGTTGTGTACCACCACAAAATGAAATTTCACACATGTGTTTTTATGGTACCTTTTTCATTTCACAGATAATAGAAGAGACATACAATGCTGACATAAAAATTATCAACATATGGGTATGGAAGAAAAATATGCATGAAAGGCCTGCATCGCTGGGGTCACAGGAAACCTAAAAATAACTCAATCATTTACACGTCTTGAAGACATGTGAAGGGAGTGGCAGCTGTGCATGGGAGTTGAAGTGTCTATGTGTGCTTGCTTGCCATTAATAAGCTACACTGGTGTGGGTTTAACATGAGAAGGGTAAATTTCACAACATAATGTGCACTTCCAGGGTGAATTTCTGTAACTAATTCCTACTTGCTTTGGCTTCAATGCGGTTGAGTAAGACCCAATTCTGTCTAAAACCTAGCCTGCAAGAGCTAACATCATAACCGTTCCTAATGCACTTACACTAAGCACTGCATGTGTCACAAACTTTACTTAAACTGAACCTTGAAAGACAAATACAATACATATCACCAACATGTATAACCAAAGCCTGTACAATTTAAGCAAGACAAACCTACGGTAATAGCCCAGCCAGGCAGGTTGGAACAACAAGACAGAATCGTTGACTTGAAGAGCAATAAGTCCGGAGGATACCACAGTTGAAACCATGGGAATGAATATTCTGAGACTGTATTCTTATTACTTAGTAGCTCAAAAATCAGGCCTGAGAAAAAAGCAAAACTTCAAGAACAAAATGTACTGATTGTGTGAAACTAGGGTGTTTTCTAGCCTGAGGCAAAAATGAAGTATTTGACAAACCGTGAGAATAAAGTGTCTGATAATCTAACTGTTACCAACCAACCATTTCTTTCTCTTTTTTTTGGCCACAGTTATGCAATGCAAGTTATTTTTGAAACAAAGTTCCAATATGATTAGCGTGATCGTTGCTCTAATAGGGTAAACATTTTTTTTTTCTTTGTTCATGAGCATGTGGGAATGTGGGATGAAAAGTGAAAACAAACATTGTGGATGCTGGAAAGTTCTGAGCAACAGTCTAACACCAGCAGTCAAATCTGCTGCTATTTTGGAACACAAAATGCAAAGAAAAACAAAACCTACTGTGACTAAGGCTGTTTGTAAACACATACTAATTGAATAGAAAATGGTAATTACTGAGTGCCGTTCACTCTACTATCTGGAAACAAAAGCTGAGGGAGAAGCACCACATACATCATGATGTGGAATTTCAACGATATCCCAAGAGAGCTTGGTCTGCAACTACACACCAGGAGATGTGTTTATGTAAACTGACCTGGTATGACAGCAGCCCATGGGCCGATGTGTTTATAAATAATGTGTTTTCTACATTGCCCTCCTCAGACGGGAGGAAAATTAGTTTAAAAGATGCCTTCCCCCTGGGTGGGATCACCTGTGACAGAGAGGAAACATGAGACAATAGGTTATTTCAACAAGATAAACCAATTTATTTGATCACAGTTAATTCTGAACATCATTAGTAGTAAATGTCTTGTGCACACTTACTCTTCTGTGAAAGGAAGGTATGTAAAAATGTCTGCTGGATGTAAACATTGACAGCAGTGTCACAGGAACTTCCTGGCTGGGGTTGTGTATATATATGGTTTCAGCTCTTGGCAGCCCCAGCGGCCTGTAAAGACAGACAAGCAATAAATACATACATGTGTCAGTGTATGTATTTATACACACACACACACATATATATATATAAAAACAGGATTATATGTGTGTATATATATACATATATGATTCTACACTGAGCTTTTATCCATGAAGTATCATTGCAAACTGACTAAAAGGAGGTACACATGACAATTTAACTCTCTGAACCCCAAAACCAGCTGGCAGGTTTAAAAGGCATGTTATCTTGTGCCAAGTTTACACTATTTATCAGAGCCAGAAAGCGTAAAAACAGAAACATCAGCAGATATTTAACTTTCCGACAGTCCTTTACCTACTCATCTGTGACGTGCCATTCAGTCAGAAAACTCAACCAAACTTATCACGCACATCCATCTATCTGTAAGCCTACTCATGAAGTCTCTTCACTAAATAAGATCACTCTGCTGCCCCTTTAACCCTTCAGGACGGTCGTGGTTGTGATGGAAATTTAAAAATGCACTGTTTTATAGTCATCTTACTTCATGAGATTCAGGGTTAAAAGTCCTCATCCTTACATTGTGTCAAATTATGTAAACCACATTTATCCAGATCCTAAGTTTAAGGTTATATGTGTGTATATAAAGGACCAAACAAGAACCCGGCATTCCCTTTTTTCATATTGTACCTTGTGTAACAGTAATTAGTTTGATTGAATTCACATAATATTGCTGCTGTTGTTGTATGTGGTTTACAAATTATGTCACACTGTATGAGATTAGCCTTGTAACTCTGTCAGTGTTATAAGTCTTTTCACTGGAGTCTTTTAATAGTTGATGTTTTGCGTTCTGTCAATATGAGAAAGCCATGACAGGAAAATCCATCATTTGCATCTAAGAGATGAGTAACAAGTATGAGCCTTCACTTTTAATCTGAAAAAGACACTGCTGTGAGAAGTAAAACCACATATACAAATAAGGACATAAGGAAGGCTTTAAAAAGGCTTTGGATTACATGAGAACAAAGATTAGCTCTCTGGGTTTGACCATTTCTGAGCCGCCGTCATCAAGAACGCTGCATTAACCATTTATGACGGGTTAATGCGAGGTGGAGGATAAATTACAAGCTGACTGGTCTTACAGGTAATCTTGCATAATGCAAGTACGTGTGTGCATGACCTAACGCCACTATAGGTTTTATTCACTTGGATATACACAGAAGAGCGGCAACAACACCCACTATATTGTGCATTTCAAAACACTACCATAAATACTACCACCTTTTAAGTTTATACAGTTCAGTCTTAGTTTATCTTTAGTTCAGTCTGTGCTGGAGAGCTTCTGGTTCATCTTTATGTTGTGCTTTGATGTTGCAATTTACGTCTAAAGTGGAACGCACACACTTTTTTTTGTTTTTTTAAAGTTTAGGTTTAAAATTAATTACCATACTTCAGCAAATGATTCTAAATTGACTAATCTAAAATCACTGAACTTATTGTGTTGTGACAAACATTTTTGAGGCACATAGAATGTTCATGGTGATAACTACATTTTTCTATAGTCTCAAACGCCGGTTGGGAAAATGTTGTTCATACACGCAGGTTACTGTTGAAGCTTTGTCTGCTGTCACAACAGAAAGCACTGCCACGGGAACTGTTCTTGGAATGCAACAACAAACTACTAGAAACACTAACAGAAGAACCAGTTATTCCAATCTGCACCTTTAGTCTTTGACGAGTTATGTAATAAAATGTTGACCAAGAACTTGTCTGTACTAATCAGTGACATTTTCTAACATCTGTAATGTTTGAACTGCTGCAACAACAAATATTTGGCTGGAACACATTAGAATGTGATATGAAAACTTTCAAAACATATCTATGGATTAATGTATTGCTTTGAACTTCTGCTAGCTGATATATAAAGATGCTAAGTCATTGCTGGACAGGCAGAATTTGTATCTCTTAACTGCATATATCGCAAAATATATTTACATAGTGCTCTCTATTTGGTCAATGCAGAGCAACCATACATGATCAGGATCAGGCCAACAGTAAGGCTTAAACATAAATGGAAAACAATGGACGCCAAGTAGCACATGGAATTTAGATGAGGAGATACTCTGAACAATTAGGGCGGTGTCAACAGTGGTCTATATACATGACTGCTTCTCTCTACAGGGGAAAACCAAGAACACACCGGCAGCATATTCACTCCTTTGTACCCATTTGGGAGTATTAGTTATGGATTACAAATATATCAAATTACAATTTAACATTCATTTCAGCTACAAATGGAACAAGACATGCACATCTTGATTGCATCTCCTAATTAGGACAGAATGCAGATGAAAACAGAGGTGCCTTAAAAGGTCGTGACTCAGTTCTATTAAATTCATGTTCAAAGATATACACAATATAGGCATTATGGAGTATTAAAAATTAAGACAAAGCCATTTCACAAAGGGGTATAGAAAAACAGAACTTTGCAGCTTGCAAAATAATAATCTATAATCACAGAGATGAGTATGAGGCTTCTAAGCATCTCAACTTTTCATTTGTTGAGTGGTTTGGTTGAATACTAATTGTACATAACTTTACTCTCATAAAGTAGCATTTCTACAACATGTTATACCCAGAGTCATTTGAGTCATTTGAGACATTTTGTCAAGCTTCTACTGAAGCAACTTTCAGTTCCTGTTTGCCTGTGAGTGTGACTTTACTTTCACTTTATGCAACTGAACAGCACGCGCAACAGAATTTAAATCAGGAGATAAAGTGATCTAATTAAATAGTTGCTACTTTTCTTTTCCAGCTATCAATATGGTCAAATGTGCAGTGTTTTGGATTAACTGTAACACAGATTTTCCGCCGGTTGAGCACATATTTTGCTGGTAAAATCATCAACTGCACTAGCAAGCCAGTGCATTTACCCTGCAGCACAGATAATGTGCTGTGCTTTGGCTCGTTTGCAGTTCCCCTTGTCAATTAAACTTTACTACCCCTTTCATACAGGTTTATTTTTGTTCTGTGTTGTTGTTTTGTTGTGCCAAAGTGCTTTTCCAATACACTGCAACACTAATTTTCTTGAATCTCATCTTTGGGAGTCAGTACTACTTGCAGAGCTCAACAGTATAATTACAACTGCTCCCACAGTTCACACATAAAAAAGGAAACCACAAGATGATGTGTGGGACTCTGGTCACACAGTCTCATTTTAATCTGAAGTGCAAACTCCCTGAAGTAGTGATATTTCAGTTTCAAATATCTACCCAATACTACTGGGATTTTTGGCAATTTGCTTGCTTTCTGCATTCCAAATATATGATGTACAAAATAAATGCTGCTTGGGACAGTTTATTTTTAACAGGAGCAATGCAGACTGCTGTCCAGCCACAGCATTATGTTTGATAGTCTGTCTGGTTTAGGAGTACAGAGGCCGAGAGTAAAATTCTTAACCCTTTGGACTGGAGTCAGTCCTCTCCAGTATTTGTCTGAATGCTGAAAAAGCCATACTTGGACATCCTGGTTGTTCTTTAACGACGAAGGGCCCCCTGCTTTATGACATAATCCTTTTCTGTAGCATTCACCACAGCAACAGATCACTTGGTGTGATTATCACTCTTCTTCTGACTTAAATTTATAAGTAAGCAAGCTTTTTTTATGACATCACTGAAGACTACAAGATGGCAAAATGCAGTACATTTTGTCCTTGCAGGGTTTTTGTATTCAAAATCATTTTGCAAAATTTTGTATTCAAGATCATTTTGTATTTTCTACGGAAAATGAATACCATCATTGCTTGTTAAGACACGTCATATTAAAGCAGGAAGTGAGAGGGGCACTTACTGTGTCCCAAACTCCAGCGCTGGAGGCTGGAAATGCAAGGGCTTCCCATTTTCCCGTGTATATGGAGAAGAGCTGTTGAACAGAAGGAAAATACAAGAGAAATAAAACATTAGGACAGTAGTTATATTTAATCAGCTTCACTGAAGTCAAAATGATCCATTTTTGCATATTGTACACCAAAATGTACAACTTAGGACAAGGACAGTCTTATCTTCTTTCCAACAGAGCAGTTATAAACACTATTACTGCGCCATGGCAGCAGTGAAAAGAGATAACCTTCACGTAAAGAGGAAATGCAAGGACTGGAAGTGATGGATCAATTTGAATGAAGTCTGCGTATGGAAATCGTTCTACATCCCACTCAAGGTTGGTAAACGGATTGGATGAACTACATTTGATGCAGTGACCTAAAATGAATAATACATCACAAAACTGAGTATCACAACACTACACAACGGGGAAAAAGTTGTACAACTCTTAAGCAATCATTCAGGACTTGCAAACAAATAAATTATTTTTCTTGTTATTCTGTAGAAGTCATCAAAAAGACATCAAACCATTTTTTTTTTTTTTTTTAAAAGCTTGGAAAAACGTGTCTGATAGACAGCGCAGATTAAATTGGCCCAAGACTGTCAACACAACCTGTATGAATGAACGGTATAGAAAGTGGTGTGGCAAGATCACAATATATTTTGTCGAAAAGCAGGGATCAATATAGACAGCTGATATAAATGGGTGCAAAATTAACTGTGCGGAAACTGAGACTTAAACATAAAGACACTTGGCCTCTTTCAAATTTTCTACCAGAAAGCTAAATATTGCCACAGTTACAACATCTGAAGCAAAATCAGGATACATTCATGCCCCAATGGCACAAATATTACAGTATCAACCTATAATATATCATCACAAATAAAATCACAAGGGATGCAGTGATAAAAAAATTTTGTCAAACCAAGTGCAGGGACTTTAATTTGTATGTTTCATAACAACATTACAGTTCTATTAATGAGGTGTTCTATCATCAAATGCACCTTATATGGCTTGGCTAGCATTGGGATGTAGACACTGTGCTGACACTGCTGGTCCAAATACCAGTAGTGAAGCTGAAGGCCAAAACGTCCTGCAACAGGCCACTGATGTGCTTTTTCACAAAGTGGTGCAGCTTCGGCAGCACAGTTTCTCTGATGCGGTGACAGCTGGGAATCTAATACTTGAGCTCTTGTACACTGGCGTAATGACAAAATATCATATTATTGAACGCTGACAACTGCTGCTCATCAAGAGCAATGTGCTAGGTAAGAGCTTCTGTTATTTTTACAGACCGTGGGATGTCTCTGGACATTTTCTGTTGCTTCTCCTGTGTTTGCTGCATAGTTCAGTTCAGCTGAAGTTCATTGTATAACAAAGACATCCAACAGAAGACATCTTTCTAACACATTACACTGCCAGGATCTGCCAAAATACAGCAAAAATGCTGTTAAAATGTATCAAAAGGCAGCTAACACCAGAAAATACATGGTCTATGATGAATATGTACAGCATGGTGAAGGCAGAATACTCTAAACTGTATTCTGCTGAGCCTACAGCAATGTTGCCAACTACCAATTCATACGATACCTACTCTTCTCTGAGTGACACTTCCTAAAAACATACAAGCATGCTCAGTGATCTACATTCGGTTACAAAAAAAGGCAAAAAAAAAAAAAAACAGGGAATGTTCAGAAATCACTTGAGCTAATATCTTCTCCTGGCCGTTACAGCACAGTAAAACCGCTCACCAACTGACGAATATTCACATCAGTTCCTCATGCCAGTGGCCATCTCTTAGGCACGGGTACAGAAGAGGAAGTGACTGATAGCGTGGCCACAGCGTAAGTTTCGAGATAAAACCAGTGGTGGCGAACATTTTGACTGTATATGAGCAAAATGTTTCCATCTACACTGATCGAAATCAACAGGTTATAAAGACAACAAACAAACGTCAGATAACAATCTCATTTGGAAGTAGTCCAGGTTTGCATATGTGCACACACCTGTGCTTCTGATGACAGCAAATGCACAATATGCAGGCTTAGTCTTGTAATCTTGCATAATTTCAAAAAACAACATGAGTTACAAAGAACTTCACACTGAAGACAAAGTTTGCCTCAAGGCACTCCCTTCACTACTCTGCCGAAGCATTTCTGATGTTAACCCTGACCTGGCACATCTGCTTAAGGTTTAGTTTTGTTGTCTCAGCATTTGTTATCACAAACAATGCTAAGCCATTGCCTGTCATCTTGACTACTGTTAAAGATTAGCACTAAATGTTCTTTAATCTTACTTTTGTTGACATTTGATTGCATGTCTTCCATCAAGTGTTGTTTTATTTTTTTGTTTGGAAAACATGACTCTAACTAATGTGCTGTTGTGCAAATAAATGTAAAGTAGGAAAGCAGTCTGACATTTGGAAACGTTTTGTTTGAAATTTGATTAATAATATAGAGTACAGTGTTTCAACTCTGGATGACGACCCCTATGAGTTGTGTGGTGACGTACTGTCTATAAAATAATTGCTGACACATTTTCTAACTGCTGGGGCATGTCTCACCCTCGTAACTGGAAGGACGCAACTGTGAGATTTGCAATACTCTAAAAGGGGATGATGAATCCGTCATTAGAAGATCAGAAGATCAACTGTCATACTGCTGTTAGAGCAACTCCTTTAAAAAAAGAAACATGATTGGAAGCAAATTTTTCTACCATGAATGACCTTTCTTGGAGGTTGGCAGCTAATGAAATACTTTGGTGAAAAATGCATAAAATAATTTTGGAACTAGACCAACAAGACCCTTCAGGGCTACAAGTAAACTATAAACTATAAACTAAGGCTCATACCAGAAACACTCAATATACTCAATGTTCTACCAATGTGCTATAATCAACATTGTGAAAAAAAAAAAAAAAATAAACAGCTTCTAATAATACCTGTGTATACCAAGACCCACAAACCACAGTGCAGTACATGGGTCATTGTGATACAATCCATGAGCCACAACATTAAAACCACTGCCTGGTAACGTTAATAAGACTGATCATCTCGTTAAAATGAACTTGTCAAGTTGTGGGATATATTGTGCAGCCAGTGAACAGTGGCTCTTTGAAATTGATATGTTTGAAGCAGGAAAAGCAGGCAGGTAAAGATCTGAGCAGCATTTACAAATAGTGATGGCAAGACAACTGGGTCAGAGGATCTCCAAAATGGCAGGTTTTGTCTACTGTTGTGGTGCGCAGTGGTTGGCATCCACCAAAAGTGGTTGAAGGAAGGACAACCAGTGAGCTGTCGATAGTGTCGTGGGTCACCAAGACTCACTGATGCGAGTAGGGAGTGAAGCATGGCCTGTATGGTCTAATCCCTGAGAAGAGCTACTGTAGCACAAACTGTTGAAAACCTTAATGCTGACTATGATAGAGAGGTGTCAGAACATACAGTGCATCGTAGCTTGCTGCATGTGGGGCTGCAGACCAGCTAGAGTGCTCATGATGACCTTTGTCTACAGCTTCAAGTGCCTAGAATGGGCATACGAGTGTCAGAACTGGATCATGGAGCAATGGAAAAAGGTGGCCTGGTCTGACTAATCAGGTTTTCTCTTACATCATCATGTGAATTGTTCTCCTGGGGAAGAGATGGCAGCAGGATGCACTATGGGAGAAAGGCAAGCCAGCAAAGGCAATGTGATGCTTTGCACAATGTTCTGCTGGGAAACCTTGTGCTCTGGCTGTGGATGATACTTTGACACATACCACCTACTTACATATTGCTGTAGACCACACACACTGCTACATGGCAACAGTTTCTTCTAATGGCTCTGACCTCTTGTAGTAGAATATGCCACTGCAAACCTTGTTTAGGAATGGTTTGAGGAACATGACACAGAGTTCAAGGTGTGGATTTGTTCTCTGAACTCCCCAGATAGCAATCTGACCAAGCATCTGTGGGATGCGCTGGAAAAACAAGTCATACCAAATGCCAGAATGCAAACAAACACAGTAAAGTTTAACCATTACTTGATGCAATGTCAAGGACAAACTGAGTGCTGCCGAGGCCACTCCTGCACAAATTTGATGAAATCGGATGTGTGAAGTTAATGTATAAACTGTGGCTGACAGCTACAGTTTATAGGAAGATCTGAGAGTGTTTTACAGCCCTGTATCTTTTGTTTTAGTGTTTAACAGAACAGTGTTTACGACTCGGAGGGACAACTAGTCACCTGACAAATGGAGCTGTTGAAAAATTGATAAACGGTTTTACACCTAAGCCCACAGACACTGTCACTAGCCACCCATGCCAAACCTCTGCTGAACTGCATCATTTCCACACACAGTTAATTGAAGACAAAGCTGAAATTAAAAAGACCACTAACAAATCTGAAAACCCACAAGTACCCCTTCATCTTCCTTCCTCTATGGTCAATCAATAGGTGCTGAAGCATGAAACGGAGGAGAAGAAAAAGAAGGAGGATCTTCTCTTTCAACAATTGACTTCAGGCAAAACTGAACTGGAATAATTATCTTTAACAGGTACTGGGAGCTGGTAACACAGTTCAGACATGTATACTCAACTACCATTCACTGCTAGACTCTGTGTGTTATTTTCCTCAGCAGATACTGATGTCATGATGATAGAGGTCTATTGAAAAAGAAAAAGGTGATGAGAAACTGGGATGCTGTACTGGGACAGTAGAACAGATGGTACAGAAATGGCATAAGTATAGAAATATTTATCCTTACCACAGAAACTTCCACGCTGGCAGTGGTCACCCAATGAGTGCACATGCATGGGGTAAACAATTTGATCAAATGAGCTCTAATTACTGAAGAATTCATAATTAACGCCTACTAAGTATCTAATTTTACCATGATTAAAAAAAAAGGAAAAACCTGTCTAACACGTCTAGATCACACAAGCAGGTATACTGTGGAACTAAACATGCCTTATTTGGTTATGCTTCATTTCCTTGAAAGCTGAAAGCACTTTCTCTAGGTTGCTTTGGGCAAAAATGACAAATGGATGTAATGTAACCTCCTCTTCTTTATGTGTTCAACTAAAGAGATGTTTACCTTTAGGTGACCATTTAGTAAAGGATTATCATGGCACCAGGTGAGCATTCAGTGTCTTGCTTTTTGGCTCTCATTTCAAAGATCTGCCTTCTTTACTTTCCAACTATTTACTTTACACCAGACAGCTGTTGAAACGTTGACCTTATTTGTAGATTGATGTGGCAGAAGCTGCAACATACTGTTAGCAACGATACTGTTCTGCTCTTCAGTTATGGCCACTCATTTACCAGCTCCAAACGACTGAGTGGCCATAATGCTTCATTGTTCTGAGTAATAAAATGTGAGCATTTCCTCTTTTGCCGAAACTGCAGATTAAGCAACAACACAACCCAAGGAAACACACAGGTGGTGGTGGTGGTGGTGGTGGGGGAAAACGTGATGAGAGGAACACTGTCTTCTGTATTATATAACAAGTGCTTCTCTCTCTCTCCCTCTCGGGCTTCATAAAGTTCTAATTGTTTGTTAATTCATAACCTGTCAAACAGTATAACTTCAAACAGTGCTACTCAGAGCGAAAAACTGTGTGTGTGTGGGTGAGCATATGAGGGGTCAAATGTGAGAGGGAAATGAGGTTGCCTGCCTCTGCAGAGGAGTCTTGTGTGACGCAAAGAGTGGATATAGAGCTAGCCTTGTTGTCTGAATGTCAGCTATTTCTACATTACATAGGCATACATCCAATTAAAAGCACACTACTATAATGACCTGGGATTAAAAAAAAATAAAAAATGTAAAAGACAATGTGTAGGAAACCACCTGCTAATGATGTGCATATGCTGATTGATGCAGAAGTAAGATTAAGCGTTGAAATGCAAAGTAGAAAACATACTGCACTCTCTTTAATCGTGTCAGGTTCTCACAGTGTCAGGTTCTTATGAACTTCTACAAAAAGGCAGGTGACGGTATTTACTTTGTCAATTTCTACCACTAACATTTCTGTAAATTAAACAGCAGCTGTCCTTGAAGAAAAACCCAGCCTCTCGACCAGCGTACCACTGAGCTATAGTCCAAGGGTTGTGTCCACCGCCACAGTACAAAAATAACAAGTTATGTTTGGTGCTATTTGATCCCCTGGATCTAACTCAAATAAAGTCGGTGTCAGCACTGACCTCAGCCGTGCTCCAGGGGAGAGGTCAGGACCAGACAAGAGTTAAGGTCAACTATTGTTCACAGACGTGTTTGTGGTAGACAGGGAAGCAGTTAGACCAACAATGAAATTAAAACCACATGCCAGAGTATTAACAGTAACCTGCAGTGAGGAGTAGGTTTGTGTAACAAAGATTGTTTTAAAGGATATCATAAAAAATAACTGAGAGGGAGATTAAAGTAGTAGCAATGAAAGACAAAGAGATAAGATAAGACTTTTTTTTTACACTAGCCTGCATACGTAAAGACATTACAACCTCTGTATCAGTAGTCTGCTTGGCTCTTTAGGCTGGGAGAGAGTGATGGCAGGCCTGACAAGTACCTGATAACCCAGGCACGAGAGGCCTCACAGCCCACGGCTCCGCAGGTCTTGAGGTCAACCAGCACTGTAAAGCCTCTTCTGCTTCTCACCTCTCTAGATTTAAAAATAGCCATATTCCCACACTGTTGGCTGCATGTACACCAAATGAACTTCACATTAAACTTGGAAGCTTGTCACTTTTAAAGGAGTACGCCACTGATTAAATACTGCATTTTGGGTTTGGGTTACTCCCTAACATGGGTTAAGGAAATACATTTATTTCTAAAAATCCAACTTGATAGCAATGTTTATTATTATTCAGCTGACCCTGCCTGGCAGACAACCACTTCTTGTAGGCTTACTTTTAGAAACTAAGAAGAGAAACTCGATCACATCACTTTTTCATCGTCAGGACTATTACAACCAAATTTTGGAGAGCTTCCTCCAGAGCCACAGAAAAGCTGACACATGTGAGTACGATTAGTTTTGCAGTATTTAGCCTTTAAAATTGGTGGCTTGGCCCTTTAATATAGTTGAACTACGTAAAATATATGTACAACAACAACAAGTAGAGCACTAAAAAAACTAAGGCATAATTCAGTTCATTATTATTTAATGCTAGATGCAGCTCCGAAAGATGTTTGTGGGAGATATTTTCTACGAGACTGCATTATTGTTATTTTTTTTAATTCAGACAGTTAGTTTTGTAATACAACTGCAACTGCATGAGCCTGTCAAGCTGGTTTATGCATTGCAATAATTTTGTAGCAAGGCACATTTAAAAGCAGACAAAGCAATACAGACATCTTGCAGAGAGATGCTATGGTACAAGCATCTATAGAAAAGGACACTACAGTTTCCATATATGACAGGCGGAGCTCTTTGCATGACAGGCATTGCTTCTGCTCCTGGTTTATCTTTCCAGAGACAACCAAAGAGCAGAAGCAAAAGCTAAAAAATACACGTGATGTAAAAAAAACTATTTAACATCAACAAGATTGCTGTGTTTCTGAGCAAGCATAGACACCATCGGCCTATAACTACATATCATATATAATGCTATCAACTGTTCATATTCTGATGAAAACTTTTATTTCCCAAACTATTTTCTGCAGGAGCAAAAACAGCTGGGAAAGACAGACCTCCCCTCCTTTTTCTTTCAAGGAGTTCTAAAATTAGTCAGGAATTTGGTTCTGTGCCTCTGCAACACACGCCCCCAAACTCTCTCCGTCACACACCCCCTCACTCACCAACATAAACAACACAGCCTGCATACAGGGTCGGACTTTTAAAAAGGGCCTTTACACCAGCTTGTTTCTGTGAAACCACACCGCGTCATTTGTCAGTTTAAATACAAAAACATGTCACCCCGCAGCTACAGTTTAAGTTCACATATTAAATAAACTGTTTAACAGAGCTCCTCTTTAATGTGTGTGTTGGTGAATATGTTCACATTACATCTCAGCACCTTTCTTTAAACACCCCTTCTTCTGTGTACTAAATCACACAATAGTTTTTTCCACTGGGCTGCTCACAAACCGAACCCTCCGTACAGCTCTGCTTACGGTCTCTTTCAGTTTAATTCTAATTTACGCTGTGGAAGAAAAACACTTCTGTATGATGCAATCTCTATGTTGGTTTGGGGTTTGCTTATAATGATGTGGCTCGTTGGAAAGCCTCTACCTTCTCCCAAGTGGCACGCATGCACAGGTGGAAACCTTTCATCAACTACTCTTTTAAATTCGCTGAACCTATGCATGACTTGCTGTGACCAATGTTTGAACTAGCAAAGTAGGATGGTTTAAATGTTTTTGCACCTTCTCCTCCAGGGTTGCTGACTGTCATAAATGTGTAATGCATTACAAATGTGTGAAAAAAAAAACCCACAGAAGGGTTTCAGTCTAAAGCTGTTGCCAGACAAGATGAACTAAAAAATATCTTACCTGTCTTCGAGTGGAAGACCGTCTTTTCTTCGCTCCTTCTCCACCTGATAATAAAAGATAAATGTGGTTAAAATAGTAAACTTAAACCTTTTCTGTTTTAAACATCAACATTGGGGCCTTGAAAGACCCACATCAACTGGGCTCTGTGAGATATACATGTGTACTGGTGTTCCAAACTGCCATCTCACAGCTACTGGAAGACTTTCATGAACAAGAGGTTTACTGCACATTGATACAGCACAAACTGCTCTGCTCTGTTCCACTCTGCACCTCAGCTTGTTTCTTGAAATGCTTCCTTTTCCACAAAATATGATTTCACTGTGAATGAACCAGGAAAACCAAACAGAAATCTGGACTCGCCTCAGGAGAATAAAACTGGCATTAAATCCTTTGCATCCGGACTCTAAATTAGACAGCAGGCAGCAATTTCTGCCAGCGCTGGCACAGTACGCTGTAGCTCTCAGAGGAACACAATGCACATCCAGCTTGTCCACTACATGCTCTCAACATGTACATGCAGGATTACTGTGTAATTTACACAAAATTGCTGACATTTTTAGCCATACATACATTTGGCTAATTTAAAAGCTTTAGAAGCAATTGAGTAAAATCATAAAAATCAGCTTGAATGATATAAAAATAAGATAGTCCTTCAGGTTCTCTATTTACTGTCGAGTACTAATACATTTCCTGCAGGCTACAGAACATCCTGCCAGGCATCCATTCAATTATCACATATCATTTAAATGCGAATCACTGGGAAATTGAGTTACTCTAAGCTAACCCTACTTGAGGAGAAATTTACCTGGGAGCTGTGGGTAGTGAGTTGGTATTCTGCAAAACAAAGCTCAGTGTCACCATGACCTAACAAAGTTTTTTCAAGGCCAGTAGTACGTTTTACTTTTATTCAATGAGATGCAGGTAAACATAACTACACAGTAGTTCTGTCTGTACAGCTGTATGACAGCAAACAGCAGTACTTTGTGATTGCCATGCATGGCCTACAGAGATAAGCTCCAGTCTCTTCAAACACAGAAAACACAGTTTCCTTAAAAATAATCTGGGGCCTATAGCTGCGTCGCAATTTCATGCTCACACTGTCTAACAACATCAGCGAAGGATATGTAAGTTCAGGCTTTGTGAAACACTGCCATGGTTCCTGAACGGTCACGCCTAGGCTGCATGATACAGGAAATAACTGACACTGAGATATTTGGTTTTCTGCAATATATATTGAGATATAAAGGAAATACAGGAGTTGTCACCAGCTGGTTTGAATGACTCTATTTGAAAACAAATAATCATTTGAGAATGATGTTTGTAATTTTGTAGTGGAGTGTATCTCCAAAGAAAATGTAAGTAATTTTTACAAAGCTGAAAAATGACTTTGAGTGCAAACTGTTTGGAGTGTTTCTCATATGGTGTAAGACTGGCAAACACATCTGAAATTTTTGGGGAGATTTTGATAGCATTCAGATCTGGCTTTGCACTCAACATACAGAGCCTTGTGGTGCTGAGTTAATTGGCCAGATAAAATAGTCATGCTGCCTCATTTAGCGCTAACACTACAAGACACTGCAGACACAGTAGCAGTGTGTTTAGTCAACATCATCCTTTCTGTAGACAGAACATTTCCATATAACTGACTAGGGCTGCATGGTTATGGCTTAAATGATAATCACAACTATTTGATCAACATTAAGATCACAAGTAGCCTATTTATCTTAATCATAAATTGACCTGAGGACAAAAATATTTTTATTGCCCTTTGCTTTACTCTTAGTAACTCAATTGATGTTTCCAATCCTAATGGATTTTGAGCTCAAGAAAAGTGAAGAGCTGAGCTGGCCTTTGATACAGTACACCCACCACCAAACTATCAGAGGAATGGACTGTGCAGAGACAGACCATGATATCTGATGCTCTGTAGATGGAGGCTTAAATATAAAATTACTTCTTTTTTTTTTTGGTAACAATTCTAATTCCTTGTTTTTCTTCTTTACAACCTACTGTTATTGCTTAAGGATGACAATGTCCATCTGTTGATTTAAAACTATATTGTATTTCACTATACATGTTGTGTCTATGCAAGTCCTTTTCCTGATTTTTTTTTTTTTTGCTCCAAATATATAAATATGTTTTTAACTATTGTATACAACTACTATCAACTATTATCTTTATGTTGCCTCTCTTTCAATCCAAGCAACTACTTCACTATGGAAGTGGGTATCACCAATGCACTTCTTCAATCACAGAGCAACTCAACTGTATCTCTACTACAAATCACAACTATACTGGTGCAACTTGTATTTTAGGATATAAAAATGGATGAACACATCATGGTGCAGTAATTCCCTCCTTTTGTTTTGGAGATTCTTTTCATACCCTTCACTGCCTTGCATTGGCACACCCTTTATGAAGGCTACAGTAGAAGCTAGCTGAGCGGCTGCACACAGAGATGCCTCTAGTCTGACCACTTCATTACTGCAGTGCAACACCTCAGACAGATGCATGACAAAAAAGTATTTTCAAGAGTGAAAATAGGTGTTGCAATTTACCCAAAATCAAACCAGGTAACTTTATGTACATTAGTAGTTTTTTTGTGAGTGGAGTTTTCGCTGAGCAGACATTTTAAACGTCAGAACTGCAGTTGATCAAGTTAACTTAATTGAGGAGAGAAAAAGAAAAATCTTTTATTGTACAGCCCTACAACTGATTTTGCGTTTAACATCCAAATCTTCCTTTCCAGTGTTTGTCTGCGGCCTCTCGCTCATTTTGCTGTAGACAAAGCCTGCATTCTAAAATGCTCCGTCAACCCAAGAAACTTTAAATTGGAGGAAATTGTGTTACATCAGACTTCTCTTGTTGATTAGTTATAGAAAATGAGAACCGTGTGAGGCTTCTTCTTCTTCTTCTTCTTGTGCCAAGCAGCAAAAAGTGTTATAGCATGTGCTTGCCTTGCCTCGCAGGAAGTGCGACGAGACTACTGCACATGCGCCCGTTGCACTGCTGAAATGGTACATCATGCAGCCCTGTCAGGCACTTTGTATCCTCTCTCCCAACTGTGTAAACTACACGATCACACCGAATCCTAACACACTGACCACCAGTCAGTTTGAAGCCCTTTTATTTAACACTATCATTCTTGCTGTATTGTGAACAAATGCTGGCAAGAACTTAACAGGACGAGCCAAAATGTGATAGAATTTAACTATACTGGATTTATAGCAACAGTGGAATAATGTACCTTTGGTTTGTCATGTATGCAATTCAGTGGATTGGCTAGAAGACTTTCTCATGCATTTAGTTTATTTGTAAAGTGTTTATAAGGTATGTTTGCAAGTAATTTTCTGCACCACATAGACTACAAAACAAAATTAGATACGCTAACATTTCACATAATGTCATTTGCTAAATATGGCAGAAGTTACAGGCCAAAGCATGAAAAGTTCCAGTTGACGCAGCCTTGTTTTATTGTACGTTGTATCCCACAATGCCTCAAGCACCTTTGAAGCTTGGCACATTAATTGCTTAACTGAACAAGACAAAACCAATTTTCCTGCTGAGTAAGCACAACAATGAAATAACACTTGCTAATGCTGCTCACTGCAGCAGGTGGGCTATTAAACCATGACGAGGAAAATTCAAAAGCAGAACAGCAGAATTTGTAAATGAAGTGGACTCGAGTTGCAGGGATTTGAAGATGAATGCAGGGGTTTAAATATTTATGACAGGGGTTTGCATACAAGACACAAAACGCAAATAGAAGAGGGCAGAGATAAAACCTCGACTAATTTGGAATTAATGGGATTGGAAGCAGGCAACTTAGACTTAAGGTCACTCTAAACATACGGCCATTATGCACACACAAAGCAAGTCTAAACCATGCAGCATATATTGATCAAAGGATAAGCATTAAAAAAAAAAACCCTGAAAGTTTTAATCTGCTCGAGGTAAATAATACTGAATTACAGGCTGAGTCTAATTATTTAATAGCTACATTCTGTATATCCTAAACGGCAGCCTTTGCAATTTGATCACTACATTGTTCCTTTTTGATTTGAGATCAATTAACTGTTCGGCCGTACTACTTAACCAGCTGACCACCGGCAGCGTATAGAAGAAAGACATCCATGTCATGCTCTGTTTCACATCGCCCATGTAACTGAGACAGTCACTCCATTCACTGCTAAACATGACACCTAACAATGTTAACAATTCTGGCATCTGCCAATCGATCTCCACCGTAGGGATGAGTGAAAACAGCACATCCAAACAGTGATGCCCTCCCTACAGCATTCTTTTAACCATATTAATTATTTAGCAGTTTATCCAGCTAACATGGAGACTTAACTTCAATGCTGGATCAACTCTGGTGTGTTATCTCTGGTCTCTGTGTGTTTATAGTAATTCTAGCAGTGTGTAGACTGCAGAGGAAGCCTTTAAAAGCCTTAAATACACTGACAAAATCAACTATGTTTAGGTATTCTTGTGCAAAGCAGACCTGCTTTAAAATATTTCCACTATTTGTCAAGTTGTACAAAAAGATTATCATTCCAATTTAAAAAAAAAAAAAAAAACACAAACAAACAAACACTGGTCGACTGAAAATAATTCAGTTATGTGCTTTTGTCCAAAGCCACCAAAGTCTTGCAGGAAATGCCACACCCCCCTCAGGTGACATGACAAGTCAGCTGGTGACCTCATGACAGGTTGTCCGTAAACACTGAACTCCTGCTGTTTGCAGGCCTCTTGCTCCACCATTACATAATCATCATCTATTTGAAAATGATTAGAAAACTGTATTGTCGGATCAAAGAGGAAAGAAAAAAACAAAACTGCACAACAAACTCAAAAATGTGCAAACCGCAGAAACAGTGAATACAGAGTAGTCTGCATGAAAAAGACTGCACAGAAGTATCCAGACTCATTCCTAACATGCTCTCTGTATGTACTGCTGATTGAACTCCACAATGGACACTATGTACAAAAGAAAATAAGGAGGAGCCACATGGCAGGTGGCCTCCCGCTCTGGTTTCATTCCACAGTTAAACTGCGATTACTAGCAAGATAACTGAGAGATTTGTACACAAAAATAATGAAAAAAATCGTGGCTAGTTACTAACATTACATAATGGAGCAAGTATGCACAACTCAAGTGTCTGCTCAGTGAAGCCAAACACAGTGGAGATGCTCTGAGCCATACACGTGTTCATTCATCTGGCTGCATTTGGAAGCTGTTGTTTGGTGATGAGCACATACATTTTTATCAATTCCTTCTCCATACAAAGAACCCCCCCCAAAAAGAAAGTGTGATTACCTGAAGCGGGACTAATGGGTCTGCATCCTCTGGCTGCCAGACCTCGACCACGCTGGTGGACATCTGACTCAGAGCTTTGTGGGAGCAACAAACAGTTAGGTGTTGGACTGCTGGAAATTAGGCAACATGGAAAACACAGTCATCCGATATAATAATATTGCAGCCCCTGGTAATATTACTGGTTATTACAAATGAATAAACTGAAACGAGGTGGACGATAATCGAACAGACAAGTGAGGAAATGACTTCGCCTCGGCAGGCTGACAAAGGCTGTTTGCTAGCTGCTTGTTTAGCAGGTTAGCTCGGCGGCTAACGAACTTGGAAAACACATCTCCACTGCTGCTGCAGTAAACACGACTGTGTAGCCGTGCAGCTTTAGCCTTGAACAACGTTTACATTTCTCACAAGGACAGTGGTTAATTGACCATTTAAAGCCTCTACAGTCCGTTACTTTCCTGTCTGGAGCAAGTTGCAGTTTCGTGAAAAACCAAACAGCACAGGGAACTGGCAGCTAGCATAAACTAACATTAGCAGGCTGATAAAACATTGAGCTTCTTCAAGTTAAAAAGCATTAAAATATGCACGAACCACCACTTGAGCATTTATTCAGAATATTCTCAACCTATTTAGACTGTTAAAGAATACGGCTTGTCAGTCATTTTGCAGTGTTTGCTGTCAAGTCAGCCTAGCTAACTTACATTTTTTTTTTTCCAACGGTCGTGTTCACCCCCCGAAGCGGAAAAAAAATAAAGGTGAGCACAAACCTTGCAGCTGAGCCCCTCCGTGCTGTACGCAGGGTAAAAGTAATTGTAGTATTCCTAGTAGTATATTGATCCACGTTTTCCTGTGACAGTGGCTGCCTTGATGGAAGTCCTGTAGCCCCGCCATGCTGCCCTCTCAGCTAGCAGCCTTCCTTGTGTTTCGCTGCGTTGGTCTTTCTTTGCCTCAGCAGGCAGCAGCAGCGGCAGCAGCAGCTCCCTCCCTCCGTCGGTCCCTCCCTCCCTCCCCGCCTGCTCAGGCACAGCGGACAGGGAGGGCTCACACCGGGGCTTCTTCCAGCTGCTGCTGCTGCTGTTCAAGGTAAAAGCCAACAAATTCAAACAAAAAGGCAACATGGAAAGACCAACAAAGTACCCCGCAGTGGTGCAGATGAGTTATTGTGGTTCAGCAAAGATATGAGTTGACTTTTTTCCCCATTGGGAGACTATTTACTAATCACTGTATACTTTTACTGCACTTTTGGTTGAAGACATTTTTTTTGATGCTCTATAGACTAAAACAAACAAACAAAAGAACAACAATGAGCCTGATTTAAGCTGGTTAATCTGTATCAAAAGTAATGTCCAGTCAGACCTACTCAGGATTTACAGGTTCCTCTGTGTGTTGAGTTTAAAAACAAACAAACAAACAAACAAAACATTGGTTTATGAAGCTCAACAGTACATAAAACAGCTATCTCCACCAACTACAACATTTAAACTAGACATGCATATTCATGCAATTGGGATAATAACACATAATATCAACTTTCAATACTTGAGTCACATCTTACAAATAATGCTTGAGAGGCATTTTCACAGCAGCATTTTTTATTTTTAGTGCTGCTACTTTCACAATGTGTGTAATTACTTCCTCCATCACTTACTGGCATATTAGTCGTGTGCTTACACTTTGGGATTGTTATGAATCACCTTTTAGATTTTTACTGAAATGCATTTGGGGGAAATTGTGCTTTCTACTCCACGTACATCTAATTTATTATCTAATCAGTATTTGAATAATAATTACGATAGATACCACACATACACAGTGCTGCTTAAGTGACATTTACGGAACTGTCGCCATACTTGGTGGTCACTGTAACTCAAGTTATGTATGTAAATTTTGAGGTGTTTGCACCTTTTATGCACCAGTTTAGTACTTCTGTTCCACATGACAGAGACATATATGGGACCTTATGCTCGACTACTTACATGCAAGAACTATTTGAAAGATTTAACAGTGAAAAGACGTAGAAGCTTATAAAATATAATCCATTAAGATTAAACCAGAGGCTTCTGATCTTTTTAGTATGTGATCTGTTAGAACAGCTAAAAAGAATATAAAATTATATTTTGAAATATATATTTATAGCAAGATAGGGAAGAAATGCGTACCCACATTTCTTCTTCTTTCCACCCCCTTAGATTTATCTGAGCTTTGATAGGCAGCTGTTGCATGTAAAGCAGCAACTAGCAAGACGTTGATCAGCTTCAGGAGTAAAATGCTGTTCTAATATTGGATTATATAATAATATCTCAGTCTGAAGGGACATTTTATGGCAAAACCACAACTTTTCTGTTAATTTACCTGAGTAGGTAATCTAAAGAATGCTGGACTTTTACCCATTGTCACTCTCACGTCTGTAAATCCAGATCTGAATACGCCTACTGACACTAGTGAGAAACATGTGGAAACGCCTACTATTACAATGCAAATGAGTAAAAACAGGTTTTAAACCTACTTCATAGCAACCCTTAAAAATACATGCGACCAATGCTCTTTATGCGGCAGTTAGGTGTCGCGTATTCGTCTGTGGTGCTGCATTTAGGTGAAGTGAAAGTCTATCGTCTGCCCAAAGTGCTGCATCGTTCGTGTCTTCTGAGAACAAGGCATGTTTGACAAAAGAAGCTGAAATTAGTGCGACTCTAAGTCAACGAGGTAAAACTATGCAGAGTCTTCAAACAGGGCTTTGACATTCAGCATGTCAGACTCGTGAATCACAGGACAGGTCGGGCAGGTATGCACATGAACTTATACTCAGGTTTTTTCTTTTCTGTGGGTGTGTCAGCTCCCTCAAAAAAAAAAAAAAGCATTTAGCATTTTTTGTTTTCAGGATTAGTGTTGCTACAGTCATCAGCGCACTTCAACAAGAAGGTTACGGTTGCCACAATAAATAAATACACATGATGCAAGGACACAAACCTTGCAGTGCTAAAACGGCAATAGGAGGAATTACAAATACAAAACTTTTATTCAGAAAAATAGTGTTTTACTACCAGCTTGTTTTTTTAACAGTTTGCAGAAACAGTAACTTGTGCTGAGAAGTTGCAAATCAACGAGAAATATATTTGCATATAACTCATGCACTGGGGGGAAAAAAAACAAATGGATGAGTAAAGGAAGACAAGTACGAAGCACATTTGAAATTTAAATCAACAAACCCAGACACATTGGCCTTGTCAAGTAGGCCACTGAGCAAACTCACAACACACAACAACCTGTTTTGCATCTAGTTTGGCAGAAAAAAGGGAGGAAAAAAGGCAGAGCGATCATCATTCTAGGCATGTCATGACAACAGTGTTCCTTTTTTTGGTTCATACAGAAAGTGAGTGTGCAGGCCTGAAAGGAAAAAAAAATGCAGTGCTTTTTTTTGAAGGATTTTGTTATGTTCCGGTGGTAATTTATTCAGAAATTAAAGTGAAAGATAGGAGGCCTTTTGTAAACACATGCAGACACTGCAAAAGAATTCTTTTAACTCTAGAAACATACCTGTAAAACTCAGAGGGCCAATTTCTTTGCACCAAAAGAGGTTGTACAGAGAATAAATGTACTTTAAAAACTAAGTATTACCAGCAGAGTACACATAACCTAAACATATCCTCTGTAATCTGCCATCACTCTCAATGCACTTTTTGTTTCTTAAGATTACTGGAAGTTGAAAAACGAAAGAAAAAAGTGCCCGAGTATTTCGTTCCAAACCATCTGTTTTAGCCATAAAAACGAATTCACTGGCAGCACAGATGTGTTAAGCGTTGAGTCATTTCCATCATCAACTTGGAGCTCTCAGTTTTCATGCAAACAGGTGTCCCAAAAGTCCGGCTGCTAAGTTGTGTTCATCACAGAAACCTGTCACCTCGAACAGGCACTAATGGGTCATTCAGTTTCTTCTCTGGTTGCACCAAAGCAACACAGTATCTGCTGATAAAGTCCATCTGCTGCTGCGAAATCACCGTTTCCTGTCCTTATTGAAAGCCCACCCCATGCCATAGACGTGAATCCTGGTGCAATCTTCACTCCAACACACAGAACAGAAACTAGAAATGCAGGGACCAGGTATGTAGGCTTCAAACAGAATCTTCAAAACATATTTTCCCATAAACTGCATCCATGAACTCTGGTAGAAACGCGGGCAGTCAGTCCATGTAGTCGAAGTCCTCAGGGATCCCAAAGGCTTTATTAATGCGGCTGTCATCGTAGGAAAACTTCTTCTTTGTCCACGACTTGATGGCGAACACATTGTCTAAAAACAGGAATACTTAATTAGATGAAATACACTGACGCATCTTCTCATTCAGTGTTACACAGATTTACAGTCTGGGAAAAGCAACACACTCTTGGACTCAAGGATGACGCTTGAGTCCAAGGACAAAACCATCTGCTCTGCTGTTCTGAGGCATTTGTTCGATGTCGGTTTGGTAAAAGTTTGGCCGAAGATTTGATTATTACTTCCTGAGCCCAGCGGACATTTCCCACCAGAGAAGATCTACGGCGGCTGGAAACAATCTGGGTAATTAAGGGGAATCTGACAGGTCTTAATGAGGACCTTAATGAAGGTGAGGCGCTCTATGAGCTTTACGCTACAATTTGATTGTTGACACAAGTGCACCATTATTTTGAAAAGAGATCCGAGTGAGCGCAGATTTAATATTATTTAGTTTTACGGAGCATGTGCGTGAGCTGAAACTGTGGCAATCCTCTAGACAATTTCCTAACTGAGATGTGTTTTTGCTTAGTGAACTCAGTCTTTTGGTTTGTGGGTTTTTTTGTAGTGGGATTTTGACACTTTATTTACATAACTTCACAATATAAGGGATCCGTTTAACATTTTTGACTTGGCGAGTTACTGAACATGAATGCACACGATCCCACAGTGTAATTCTATTTAATTTTTAACTGTTGACTGTGGTGTTAACTGTATTAAGAAATTAAAGTGAGTAAATGTGATGACTTCTGATGCTGAATGTACAATGACAATCAGACATGAAAATAACTAAAACAAACACATAAATATACAATGAATCACTGGAAGTACCAACAAAAAAATAAAATAATAATATAATAATAAAATGTCTTGACTACAGGAAAATGTTTTGGAGGTAATTCATGAGACAATGTTAAAAACTGTGTCATCAGTTTAAAAATCTAATCAAACACATTCATGTTGACTGGCGCCTTTACTATCAGCAGCTTAAGCCAACAAACTCTTACTCACACTAGTAATGGCTTTCACTTCAGTCCTGTGGATCACTAAACTCCACTTTTGATAAGACAAGCGGCTAAATGTGTCAGGGCTTGTGTGGGTGTGTCTCAGGGTCAAGTAGCAACATTCAAAGTTGCACATCATTTTCCTGAAGTAAAGTCTTGAGACTGTAGCTGCAGAAGATTCGACACATTAAGCAGCATTGTTGCTTAAATTTGCAGAGATCTGCTGCAACCTACTAGATGCTGAAATAACAGCGATACAAAACAGCAATGCAGTGCATACTACTGTTAAGAAACAAAAGGTACACAAAAGTGGCAGTCATTTCTTCCCCCAAAACTAGAAGATTTGCAAAGCTGAACTGAATGATAAGACCTGTAAGAACAAGAACAGCAAAGTGTGAGAACATTACAGTGTTCTTGTTCTGAGACAAGGCAGCGCACGCAGTGATAATAAGAAGAAGGAAGTACAAGTTGTGGAAGAGGCAGATAGGACTCAGTTTCTTCAAATGAGTTTAATTCTGAAAGCAAATCTGTGTCAACCAAAACTGCCTGTGTTGACCAGCAACAGGCAATGTTGACCTAAAGAGTCAAAGGACCACAGGCTTTGCTGGTTGCCATGATCCTCAAAGGTCAGCTGTGTCCAGGGTTACTGCTCAGGTCAACAAATGCATACAGAGAGCCTAAGTGTCGACTCCTGGGAGGTAACTGTTAGACACAAAGTGTCTTTACAGCTTTCACTTGTGAATTTGAATGTTTTAAAGGGCAATCAATGGTGTAGGCCCTGCCACTGTCATTCTGAGGTTATTTTTTAACTCAGCACTCAGAGGAACCTGTTCTATACAACAGTGATGTTAAATCCAGAGTAGGTCTGACTGGACATTATTTTTGGATACAGATTAACCTGCTGACATCTTAGGCTCATAGAATTTTTAGTCTAAAGAGCATCAAAAATGTAAAAAGAAAAAAAAAAAGAAAAAAAAAAAAAAATCTTAATCTACTACAATTTCCTTAAGCCCAAAAGATATCAAAAAATGTCTTCAACCAAAAGTATTAATCCCAAAAATATTTAATTTACTAAAGTATGACTATGGCAAGTTAGCAAGTTCTCGCTTCTACGTGAGAAGCTGTAACTATCAAATGTTTTTGCTTGAAAAAAGTGTTGATTTGGTGTCAACTGATTAATGCAGTTTGAATTGAAACTTCTTACATGTGCAAAAAGGTAACTTGACTCACCTGTCCACCTGGAAACAGCTTCTTTCGCAACAACATTTGATTTTCCTGTGAAAAAAAACAAAAACAAATTGTGATCAGTATGTGCATCATACATGTAAAGTTCATCCCTCCATTCATTCACCACAATCAGAGTCAGGTCACAGCAGCAGCCGGCTGAACGAGGGCAAATGCAGTTTTTCAGCAACAAAGCAAATTTCTGTCCTCAAAAGACTTTCAAGGCAACCAACAGAGTCAGTACAATAACATCCCCAGTAAGAGGAAGAGTTCTGCTCAATTATTCTGTGAGAGCATTATGAAAAGTGCCCTGTTACACATGAGAGACAAAAAAACATCAATGTCCTTTTCTGTGTTGTGCTTCATTTCCCATGCTTTGTTTCTTTAATGATCTTTAGCTTTTATGAGCAAGACTCACACACCGTGCATACACAAATAAACCAAATAAAAACAAATATATGCTAAATGTGAGGGCTCGGTTGACGGTTTGTCGTCTCCAGAGAAGAAAACAAGCTGAAACAAGTCTTATAGGTTGAAAAACAAAAAATATACCAGTCACAAAACACTGACAACAAAAGAGAAAAAATACTTCTCTGGCAGTACAGTCAGTGATGTGCTGGTCAGGTAGCTACAATCATGGGTGTATGAACAAGTGGGGGTTTCCTACTAAATGAAAGTGGACACTTTAGCCTCTCTTCACTGACTCAAACAGCTCATCGACTATAGAAACCTGAAATAGAGCCGAACAATGTGCAGTAACTGAAGAGTGCTCTACTTCTGCGTGAAATGTCTGGTGGCCCGTAAAACTAATCCTAAAACAACAGCAGATAACATCATTAAGTCTTAAGGCACCTGGAATAATCACTTTACCTTTTACCAGAAGTTAAAAATAACCTTTTGTTAATTCTGCAATAACTATCCACAGACACTGGTTTGGCGGCTGCAGGGCCACGGCTGCCTTAAACGCAGCCAATATAAACTATTTCAGGCAAGGTTTACAGCAGGATTGGAGCATTTCTCTATGATTTGTCCTTTATGAAAACTGGAAAAGATCCAGAGCTATTGTTAAAAGTGTCTGGTAGGATCGTGAGAATACGTGGCAAACATTGCCTGGGCCTGTAAGGGAATCAAAGACTTTTTCCAGCATACATTAATTACGCAACAGTGAAGACAAATGTTTTATTCGTTAAAAATAAAGCCAAGTGGGAGGAAATGAATTAGGCAACTTCTGACACAACTCGTGGGTCCATTGTGCAAACCTTTTCACCCAACATCCAGACCTGCCAGCTGTTCTGACTCACTGATCTTTTGACTTTTCATTTGCTTACCTACCCAAATGATTATTGTATATTTGGCAGGGATAATGCTTATTGATGATTCAAACAAGCAAACTGTAAATAAAAGTCACAATTAACTTAGAATACTGGATTTTATCTGAAGAAAGCAGCCTAAACATTGAATATATACATACATACACATGGAAAAGACGAGATAATCACTGTTTCTTCAGTAGACAAATCATTTAGGATTGAATATTAATTCAATATGGTTATAAAAAAGATGAAGGTTCAACTTTCTGTCTCCTCTTAAGGTGTCATATCAGTCATGCACGACCATTCTGTGATTTTTTTTTTTTTGTTGCCCTACCCATGTTTGGTTTTTAACCATGCCTGCTATCACAACAGCTTAGAGGTAGGCTTAAAGGTGTGGCAAGCATTGTCAAACATTTTGACCTACTTATTCTCACATAAATCATAACCTTGTCTGTTTGTTTTGTCGCGTGCACCACCAATAGTTTTTGAAGTGGTAATTACAGTGAGCACGACTGTGTTTTTGAAACGTCTTTGCGTTTAATCTAATGAGAGAAATGACACAGTGACTCCAGCCCACAAATGTGTTTAAATGTTGATTTCTGTCTGATTATTTGGTGGTTTCCATCCCACCTGTTGCCACAACAGTATACAGGCCTGCATGGGTGTGGCAGCTATTTACTCAAAGATACACAAGAAAGAAGACATGAATCTAACACACAATGTACACTTTAAGTTTTGTTTTTGTAGCTCATGTTCATTGTTGGTTGTGTGAATGTGGCAATATGTTGAAAAGTGTGAGGACATTATAAAAACAAACCAATAGGTAGTTCCAAATAGACTGTTGGTCTGCTTTAATGTGAACAGAGACACGGTGTAGGAAGTAAATCATGCTATGAGATACCCTACTTCTGATTCTTGAACAAGCAACGACAGACACAGTATGAACCAGCTGCCATTTCATCATTTCTGAGCAATTCTGATGATCATTTTACATCCTTCCACAAAATCCTTAAAAAAAACCCAACACAGGCAGTACATTACAACATCTGCAATAATGCTGTAAGCTGAGAAGTCTTAACAGACGGCCACCTTGAGATGCTCTCTGAACCTCAGAGTATCATGTTTACAGCTTCCCTATAAGCAGGAACAGGTCTGAGCCCATTCTGCAAGTTCAGTCAAAGCCCCTTCAGCGACAAACATAACACAATGTCATACACTCAGCACATAGCTGCTCTCAGAGTACAATCCAAGCTTCGGTGAGTTGAGATGGTTATCTGTAAGAAAGCTCTGTGTGTGTGTGTGTGTGGTGAAGAATGAACAAAATCAGACCTGTAGGCATGTGTAGTCACTTGTAATGTGAAAACAAAAGGCACTGAAAGGAAAGGCAGTCCTTTGATTTATCTGTTGAACTTCAGATTTATCAGTTATCTGTGATAATGATGTACCAATATTAAATTCCAGGGATGATAACAATAACAGGTAACTGATTGATAATGTTTATTAAAATGTCAAGAGGAAAATAAACATACCTATTTTTTTGGACTGAGGAAAGTTATTTCTATCGTACAACACCAATGTTTAGAAAGTCTTCACCATACATAGAATGAGATGAAATGAGTGTAAATGTGTTTAAGATGACAATAGATTATGTCTGTAATATGCAGAGTAATCAACACCAGACCTGATCTTCTCGTTGACACACATATGAAAAAGTGTTTTGATAACTTCACATACTCTTTGTCTAATTAATAATTAGGACTTTAGATTTAAACTTAACAGAAGTCAACAAATCCTCAGACACAGTTAATTATACTCAGTCGTTGCCTAAAATCACTTTCAACAGATTGCTGTTGAAATCATGTATGTGTGTGTATAATATGGCAGCTGGGAATGAAGAGAGGCGGCCATAGAGGGGTGTTCAGAGACGTTTCTGTAAGGGGGTTGATAAATTGCTCATACCATCTCCTCTTAGTTCCAACATGAATAAAAAATATTGTTTTTGTCGCCTCAAGTAAAATATACCTCAAAGAGGAAGTATAACACTTTATGCTGTACACACAATCACTCACAATCTGTCATATCATGTTGATATAAGTGACTTTTTGAGCAAAATTTCCACTGCATATTTTTTTTTCTGGCCAAATTTGGCTTTTATCTGTCTGCTTGGATTTAGGGGCCAATTCTCTGGCTACTCTCTAACAGCGACATAACAGGTTTCTACCTGGATTGTGACTAATTCAGGTTTTTGAAATCAGAATATATACTAACGCAAAAACAAGGACGTTCAAAACATGCTTCTATCTTCTATTAAGAAACGACAGTCAAAGCTCCACCAGACTCCCTGACGCTTTAGCAGAAAAGCTTAAGAGGAATGTGTCTTAGTGATACACACTCAGTTTAAATCCTGTCTTCATGAAGGTTAATGTTCAGGTTTTGTTTTAGACAGGTGGGGATGCAACTGTATGGTCCTTTTGAAGGATGTGGTTTGCATTGCAGTTGAATTGAATGAGATTATATACTGTGAGGCGTTTCTGTTATTTAGCCTCCACTCAGTGATATAAATAGGGTGGACAAAATAAAAGAAACACCTGTCAGTGTAACGCAATACAGTTCAGCAGCACCACAAACTGCAGCCTCCAAAATCACTGTGCAGTTAAATCAACACTTTTCCAAGACAGTTTTAGCAGAATTATATATGAAACACAAATATATCAACATCCTAACCTTCATTAAGGCAGGAATCACTGCAGCCCAACTGTGTTAGACTGCATTAGTTTTAGATGAGTCTGTCTAATAACCTGGCAAGTGATGCACTAAGTTAAATACTCAATATACTGGATAGTTCTGAACAAGATGTCCAGCTGCACTTGACAGAGTGCTTCTATAGACGCCTCTGATCTATTCTCGATGACAGAGGCTCTTCATGGGGATGTGACCTTGATTTAATTTAGGGCTGCAACTAACAGTTATTTTTATCATCAGTTAATCATTGGGTCTATAAAATGTCAGAAAACAGTGACAAAAATTCCATCCACCATTTACCAACATAACAAAACTTAAAAACCCTCACTTTTCTGTCACAGGAGTCTAAGACAACAAATATTCACATGTGAAACCTAGAATGTGTGAATATGTTTGATTGTCTTGCTTTAGTCTTGATTATAACTTGATGTAATTATGGGATGGCTGTACGTTTTACCTTTTAGCTCACATGCAATTGCAGAAATCACTTTTTGAAATTTCAAATAATTTTCAAAAAAGCAGGTTATTCACAAATCACCTGTCTGCATGTCGGTGTGACTGTCATTAAAAGAGACAGTATTGCCACAGTGGAGTGGAAAAAACCCAGCCGAGCCGTGTGCACGCTGAATGCAGGGCTGGTGTAACGTTGGGAGGTGCAGGTAAACAGACCAGATATTTTTATGACACCACACATGTCACATGGGCAGATAAAGTAACACACCCCCTATACCACAGGTCAGCTGTAACATGAACACAAAGCAGTCTAGGATTTTTCTAATACCATCAATAGCTGCATGCATTGTGAAGCCATTTCATGGAATGAGGTGTGTAACAGCCAGTAAAGAAGTCATGTCCTGTGGCCTTGTCTTGGCGGTTTTAAAAGTTTATAATACCATCCCCGTAAAATGAGAGGTCAGAGGTTCATTTAGCTTGCAATTAAAACTGACATTCGAGTCTTAAGACAAAGATACCTCCGTTACAGCAGGAAGTCTTGCTCTCCTCACACTTGCTGTCTTGTATCTATGTCTGTGGTCGAAGCTGATATTTTAAAACAACCTTAAAACTGCATGTTAAGCAACTTGTGGTCAGTTTTTCGCTTCCTCGCGTTTGATTTTAACCGTGAGAATCTGAAACCCTGCTGCTAAACAGACATGTTTGTTCTCTGCAGTGGAGTCAGAGAAGAGCAGAGCACGCCATAAAATACACACTGTGACATCTCGCTCTTTAACGCCGGCAGATCAGCTGTCAGGCATTTGTACTCATCATAAATGTGGTCATGTGTAGGCTTTAGAAATGATCCTGAGTCCCAACATCACTTAAACGCATTTGAATGCATTCACACCTTATTTCGAGCTGTCTGAACGTCCAACATCATTCAGTAGAACGAGTGAGGAGGAAATATGAGGGTGTAAAATATGCTTTGCCACATCTTGCTTATGTTTAACTGTGAGTAGGTGCTTTTGATTGGAAGCCAAGTTCAGTGGAGGACTGGTTACTGGAGGAGTTCTCTGTTATCATTTCCATTAAAGTAACTGTCTTTGTGTTGAATCATTGCTGTGCTCAACAGCTAAAAAGAGGGTGAAAATTCTTCATGTCAGCCAACCGCACCAAAGTCTTATTTGTATCGCCCCAATATCCAACATCGTGTGGGAGGTTACACTGAAATAATCCAGCTCCAACTGCACTATTGTGTTTGTTATCTGGTGTGAAACCACTTATTCACGTCAGGCTGAATACTACAGAAGCCTCTCAAATGCTGGATGTTGCCCAACTCGTTCCTTTGCCTCGCCTTTTAATCAGAGATCCTCACTGTGTGCAAAACAGTCCCATCTGCATTGAATAGCCACCTGATGTGAGAATCCAGTGCTCCATCTTATTCTTTCAAGAGCCTAATTTTGTTTGTTAAGATCAAAGCTTCTAACTACAATGGCTCACAGTGCGGCTCGAAGCTTATTAACACCTGGATATTGACACAAAGAACAAATGAGCTCGTTTGTTCATCAGAGAGACAGCAGTTGATTAAATCTTGTGGAAAAAATATTTATTAACCAAATAAGGGCTTGAATAGCACTCTGCAGTGACCTGCTTTGCTCTTCAAGTCCTTCTCTAATTTAATTGGACATTGAATTCAGGGTAACTAGAAAAATGTAAACCTTTGTATAATGTAATCTGATAGTCCTGCAACACAAACCTTGTCATAAAACGGAAACAGAGAACTAAGAACACACTCCAAACACCAACTACGCCCTAAAAAAGTGACTACACAGTTAACTCAACATGCTGTCAGTCAGTAACTGTGGATGGTGTGTTTGAGGCAAAAAAAAATAGATAAATGTTTTAAAATCTGTCAGGTGTCATGTGTACTCACTCATCTCCTCCACTACTTCTGGGTCACACTCTCGGTATTTCTCCAGCTCAGCCTGCAGCTGCGTTCGCTCCTCTCTCAAAGCCCCCACTTCCTTCAGCAGAGAGCTTCTTTCTTTCTACACACACACGCACAAATACATATTTTGTAATGTGAAACTCGTTTTATTTCATTCATTTTAGTTTGAATATTTGTGACATTGATGAACATGTTCTTACTGTATCTTGACGTCCTACTTTGGCCTTTTCAACCGCCTTCTCCAGAGACACTTTGCGCTGCTTTAATTCAGAAATCTTTTAAGAACAACAGAGTTACGTTAAACTCACACGATACATTAACACCATTAACAGATAACTGAGTTTTCCTGAAACAAAATCAACTTCAAAATATTGAAAAATGACCGAGACCAACAAATAATTTCTTGAAACAAATCGACATTAGAGCTAACATGGCTTTTGTAGCCTTTGACTGCAGTGTTTTGAGTTAACGGAACATAACAGTTCGTTACTGTATCTGACATTAATGATTCACCTGCATTCATACAAAATTACAGTGCTGTTATATGATAAAATTAATTTGTTAATAAGAAGATACTGTATTGTAATATGTCTGTAAATTGCAAACAATTATTTGTCTTTTTATTTTTTTGTCTTAACATGAACCACACACATTTGCGTTGCTGCGTAAAATGGATGTATAACGATATTATCTACCGGCTGTGGTATCTCACCAACGGCTGCATATTGTCACACGTATTGCACAATCAGACGTGGTTATTTAATGAGAGCTTGCTGTTTTTTAACTTCTGCCCCAGAAATCTGGTGGCTAACGCTCTCTGAGGAGGCGCCACCCTCACACCATCTGTCTGCCATGCAACAGGGGAGGGAAGTGGGTCATCACTGACATTCAAAGATGAGCGCTGGAACTTTCTTTGACAACACATCTCTCACAAACGTACAACGTTATAGATTTTTAATGCTCATTAGGGTTTGCTTTTATTTATTTTAACCTCTGGATTTTAATGGTTATTTTGAATAATCAAAAGGTAAAAATGGCTAATAAGAAATATTTACAATATATATACTTTTTTTTTTTTTTTTTTTTTTAACATACTCTTGACAAACTCTTGGTTTTTATCAGCAGCTTATTTGTGTTTTCTTTCTGTTTTGTTTTAATCTCCAGTACACAGAAGCATTTTCTAGGCCATGTTTGTCGCATGCTGACCTCATTACTGTAAACAACAGTGTCCTCTTAAACCAGAAAACACAGCAACCTTGTGGGAAACTAAAATCTATCTTCTCCTTTCCTAAAATATAGGTTTAGTATATGTACTGGGTATAGTATGCATAGGTCGTGTGGATCAGACTCAAACTGACGCTCACCTGTTTTTGCAGCTCTTCCAGTTTGTGCTTGCGAGTGTTTAAGGCCTTACTGGGAAAGGCCCAGTAGTAGTTGGACGTACCAACTCTTTCACAGTCCACCATGTTGTCATCAACCAGGCTCTGCAGCACATCCTTCACTGTCATGGGAGCTTAAAACAGCAGAGAGGGGAAAGTACACGTTCCACAATAAAATCATTAATTTTCCATCCTTTTATTGCTTTGCAGTGGAGTTAAAGCTATTTGCGGATTTGTGATTCGGTTTGTGGACAGCTGATTTATGGTGGAAGCAGGGCTAGTACAAGCTCAGCAGATCTATTTGGAAGTAAAATATTGCATCCTACTCAGGGTTTCAAAAGTACAAGTCATCATCAGGTCTCTCTCTTTTTTTTTTTTCTTTTTTTTTTTTTACTGTTGGCAAGGTATGCTACTCAAATGTTCACAAAACTAAACCCACACATCTGCAGCCTATCTGGCCGTTTTCTACTTATCTGAGAGAACATTGCATGAGAGGATGTAATAGAGCAGGAGTTACATCTTGAACAGTGTCAGCGGTGAAATGTGATACTCCCACACGCTTCGCTCAGCCGGTCCACTGTGAAACTGAAAGAGCTTATCTGCTGAGAGGATGTTGAACAGCAGCAAAAAATAGGATTGGCAACGAGGATTGAAAATGAGAAACACACTGGATGGATTAAACAAACTCTGTATGTGTGCATTGTCTCTTCTCTGTTCAAACAGCTTTCTGCCTTTTTTTTAAAACTTCAAACTGCCTTTTTAATGGTTACCAGTATGGTATTACCACTCTTTTTTTTAAAAACTTAGCTGAGATCACTTCCTTGGCCCCTTTTCTCACATTTTCTCTCCTTTTACAGGAAAATGTGCCCACAATGCAGATCTCTTGTTGCCCCCTTCCCCCCATCACTCAGTAACTACATTATGCCCAAGTACGGGGGTCAGAAACATGTGCTTTTAATCACAGCAACAAGATCCAGTTTCTCCAGATTAACGTTTTGTCCACTTAAAAACAAATCCCTCCACAGTTCAACTCAAACACACTCGACACAGTTTCGCTCGTCTGGGCGCTCGGGCACTTAAAAAATCCACGTTTGTATTTTTATAAATGTTCCCATGGTACTCGTAATGTCAGGCTCTGGGCTGACGTACGTCGAGGGAACATATTTTACTTAGGAACCAAAAGCTTTCAGCAGTTCTCTGCACTGTGAGATGACTGCTATTGATAGGTCTGGTTCTGCTTATACAGACTAAATACAGTTAAAATGGCAATAGCAAGTCCTGGTTGCCATGGCAATCCTGTAAGCATGTCACCACAGTGCTTTCAAGAATGCATGAGAGTGCGACGCTTGTTGACGCTGTCGGTACAGGCCCTGCAAAGAAACTAACTGTATGCTATTTAAAGAAGCGCTAATGGTAATTGATGGCTAACATTATCCCATTTGTTACTCTTGCAGCATTTCTTGTAGTTCTCTTCGCCTGCTATAACTATTATTAATCACCCGCTGAGAAGAAAGAAAGAAAAAAAAAAAAAACCCACCAGAAGATTTACTGCTGCTCTCGCTGTTATATTTATGCCCATTTTACAAGTCTTGAATTTAGCACATATGGTGTATTTCCTTTTATTAGTTTGTTTATTTACGTTCTTTGAGATCAGATGAAATATGAGGCCAATGTGGTAACTGGCTCTAAACCATGCAAACATAATTAAATAACAGTATGATCGATCAAAATAATTTGTCTTTTCTAAAAAATAAAGAGAGGCGTATCTATGAACCTTTACACTGGTTTCATTTGTTCAGCTAGTGGGAAAACATGAAAAACAAAAAAGGACCGAACATTGTTTTTCATGCAGGCAGCACACTTGAACACTGAAAAATGCACAAGTAATGATATTTCTTGTGTAAAACTGTTGATCATTACTCACCTATGCCTTTGGTCTTAGGTGCAATCTTCTCAATGTCTTTCAGCTGAAACACATCTTTCTGGTAAGAGAGTGAGAGAACATGTTCAAGGAATTGTTGTCAGCATTCTGTCACACAGACAGGAAGTATTTAACAGCCATCTACATCTGTATCTTTGCTTCACTTTATTCTGGCTTTCTTGAGGTTAATACACCTTCGTAGACATAGATAACTTGATTTATACAGGAGCACAACGTTGCTCTTTTCAGACATTTTTATGCAGAGTTTACCTGTTTTAGGAATCGTAGAAATGTTACATTTCCATTACCTTTACTGGCCTGATTTAACTACAGTACTAAAATGTTGAACAACACATCGTTTTTTTCTGCATTATATATATTTAATATTTTGCTAAATTAATTCCTGTTAATTAAATTCATTTAAATTAAATTAATTTTAAATGAATGTATTTGTTTAGCATGGAGAAGTATGAAATTTAAAAGGTCAAAAATCTGGAGATTTAAATACTTAAAGAAATTAATTTACACTTAAATAATAATCCATTCATAGCACTGCCTCGTTGTCATTGCTGGGCTGTTCATTTGTGTGAAGACTTTATGTGATTGTATATGTGTGTGGTGTGTGTGTGCACCAAAGAGAAATTCAACCATAAACTGACAAAAAAACAACCTGTTCTGTATCTGCGGCAGTTCTAGAAGCTAGAACACAACCCCTCCCCTGTGACCATTTATGCCTGGGTAGTAGTTTGCATGTTAGCTTTCATCTCCTTCCAAAAAGTGGGCAGCATAAATCAATAAGAGCAACTTTAAAGCAATACTCTTCTTTTTCAGAATGTGTTTAAAAATGACAAAACAATGACTGAAGTGAATATTTATTAGCTTTTAAATCTATGCGCTAAGAGTATAATTGAGATAGCAGAAAAGGGACATTAAAGCTGTGACATTTATTGTACAGATAAGTCATGTGCAAGACAAAAACTCACTGAGTCAAAGAAAATTTCCATCATGCGAGTCCTCTTCTCCTCCAAGCTTAGTCCTTTCTTCTTCGACTGTAACAGAAAGACGACTAAATCACAAAACAGTAACATGTAAGGGGCAATAAAACAATGTATGAGGGGTTGATTGATGGAGTCCAATTCATGTTGTCCTGAACTCCTGTTATGTGCTTGCAACTACAAAAGGAACAATTTACATTGCAACAGAGCACGTTGAAAATATCCAATAGTCATGTGGACCAATGATCCGACCAGTGATTTCTATACTGTATATTTTAGAGCTGCAACAATTGATCACATAGTTGTCAGCTATGAAATTGATCACCAACTATTCAGATAATCCCCTCATCAGTTTGGGTATTTTTTCAAGAAAAAAAAAAAAAGCTAAAATGTGGATTCTTTTAAATATTTGAATATATTCTGACTTCTTCACTCCTCTGTGACAGTAAACTGAACATCTTTAGGTTGTGGACACAATAATTTGAAAAGGCTAATCTCCTCTGTTCTCCTGTCTGTGACCCGGAAATCGATCTGGGCGCGCCATCATGACAGATGTCTCAATTCCTATAATGCAGGAAAGAGGATAGAGTATTGGCAAGGGTTGATGGATGAGCTGTGAGAGGGGATGTACAGGCATATCCTTGATGTGGCCTTTGTGGAAGTCTTTGTCAAACACATGACATAAAAGTGGTGTGACACACAGCTGGAATATAAAGACTATGTTGGGGCAGGACTGACAACAACTGTATGGATGTAATATATATCAACACAGTGTCAGGCTGTAATAAAACAATGGACATATGTGCCATACGTCATATTCAAATGGTGTTGCTTTTAAACAAGGCAAGTATGTCTCATTATCTTAAACCATACTGCCTCAACTCCTTTAACCTCGTTTCTTTTCCTTACCTCCTTCACTCGCATCTCTAGGATACATGAAAAGGGCACAAGGAAAGAAACCAAGTATGTGCAAACTGAGAAATGACATGAGTGGATTCTTTTGGGATTCGGGAAATAATGGTCAACATTTTTCACCATTTTATAGACCACACAACTGACCATTAATTAAGAAAAATAACCGACATGTTAATCAACAATGAATATGATCATTAGTTGCAGGCCTGTGGCTCATCTTATTTCACTAATTTTATCCTTCCTGTCGCCTCTGTCGTCCATCCTCCTGCCCAAATGCATGTAACAAATGTGTGTAAAACACAATCTCTCATTCATAAAATATGTCACTTGTTATTTGTGTATTACTCATTTGTACGCCATGGCTCTTTTATACTTCCCTGCCCATTTGAGTTAAATCAAAATGAAAAAAACAACATTGTTTTCACATTATGCCATGATGTGAATGGATTTACGAGTAATTATATAGCCTACTGTAAGTCATCATAATCACTGTTCTATCCATCTGACAGATCTCCTAAAACACGGTGGTAGGCCGTACCAAAACAATGGAAAGATGATGCAGTTATACAACACGTCATATTTAATTGGCGCCGCTTTAAAAAATCAGCTCCAAGGCATGTATGTGTCATTTTGTTAAATGCATGTTGCCTCGCCTCCTCCGCTCACATGGCTGGTGGGAGGAACTAGGACATGAGGAGAGGAATTAAGGACGCACAAACTGAGACATGAGAAGGATAGGTCATGTTGGGCTTTAGGAAACGCTGTTCAGCATTTTTTAAAATCACTCTATGACATTTTATAGAGCAAACAACTGATCAACAAGAAAAAAAAAGTTAGTTGCAACCCTAATATTCTGACTGCCCGCCTCCATCGGTGTTTTTGTAATACGGCCTCCATCCACTAGTGGCAGCACTGAGCAGCACACCAGCCTCACAGAAGAAGGTCAATACGCGCCATCTTGGAAAGTTTTACTTGAGTTTGTGGGATAATATGAATTATCTTGGTCGGACTGAATCGCAATTTTGTTTATCTATATTGGCCTGACAACTCCATATTTTCTGCCAATAGCTAAATGAGAAGTCCATCTCCTCCACATTTCTTTCATATTTCCATTGGTCCTCTGTAAAGTAACTTAAAAAGCGCTGAATATATGAAGTGGTCAAGTTACACGGGTAGTGATTCAGGACTGAAAGGTAGTCTGAATGACTGCTACACGTAACGCCAGCTTAGTAGCACTTTTCTAAAATTATAGTATGAATAAACCTTGTGTCTTAACCGGGTGCCGCAGAGTGTTGACGGTAGCGTAACAAACAGCTATGCTAAGAGCTACCGTACAGATAGTAGCATGTAGCTACATGAGCGTCTACTGTGTCCACAGCAACACCCGCTAAACAGCAGGACAAAACGAACATTTCTTACCATTTTGCGACGTAGCCTCTACCTAAAACGCACTAACACAGACGTATGTAGGCAATTTAATATATTATGGCGCTGTTGTGGTGTTTTGTAATCCAAACAAGAGAGAATCGTTCAGCTAATACCGAATTTCCCGCGGAAGGCTGTCACTTCGTAATGCTGCATTCACTGATCCTCGTAAACGCCTCGTTTCTACTGACAAGTAAAATTAGCACGAGTTGTGTAACTATCTAAAGTATTTGAAATCGTTCACGGCATAGCAGCGTAAATACTGTAAAAATAAAAATAAAAAAGGTGCAAATAATGTTAATTATAGGGATAAACTGTGCGAGTAGAGATGCAAAAGTTTTAAACTACCAACCAGTCCAGCATTCCCTCAGTTTGTTATCTATTTATTTTCTTAAAATAACTGTGCTTATGTGTGTTTAGTTTAAAAGCGACTACACACCTACATAATGTGTGCTATGGTGTCTTGTCACAATTAGTTTTTGTTTTTTTTTAGTATTAGAAATGATAAAAAAAATAGAGCCACATCTACATTACACACTCTGAATCAGTTAAATATCGCTGCTTTCACACTCCTGAATATCAGATATCAAATTACTGCTAGATATGATGTGAAAACAAAATGTGTTGACCAGTTTTTGGAGTCGTTAGTGTCTTGTTGATGTCCGTCCTATTTATTTCCGACTTCCCGGGAAGGCAGCATTCCTTCAACGATGTCGTTTAACTTCACTTCATGACTATGTGTCGCCCTCTGCTGTCTAATAAAACACATTGATCACATACAGAAGCTACAGAAGAATAAACAGCACTGAGAATAAGAAGCTTTCATGGTCAAAAGTTTGTTCGGATTCCTTCAGGTCTGCTGCCTGTGCAGAGAGTCATCCATGTAAGAAGAGCATCAGTTAATATGCTGCTGTGCAGAAATACAAGTGTTCATCTGCAGTTGCAGGGATTAGAAGAACAACAGGGATCCTGTGATCCTATAAAGATTTTTAAAACTATTTCTGACATGATTCTCCTCATAATGTAATCAGCTTATTGTAGTAGTTGCATTGCAAAGAGTCAAACACAGTACTCTTTTCTATGGGCACTTTAATTCCATTTGGCATTACAAATATAAACAAGACAATGGAAAACAAATAATTTTTACAGGATTGTGTAGAAAATGGATGACCACATTGAGGATAACAAATAATGACAATTGTGTGCTTGAAGACAATGTCTGAACAAGGCTCAACAACACACACCTCAACTGTTGAACTACGTATTGCATCTTTTTTTGTTGTTGTTGTTTGTTTGTTTTTGTGAAGATAGACAAATTATTTCTGCTAAAATACAACCTGTTAGTGGTTCTACGGTTTATTTTAAAGACATAAGAGCACATGGAGAGGAGTGAAGGTGATCACAGTTCGGATGTTGTGAAATTCAACCTAAACCTTTCAGATGAAGACAGATGCACCCTACTGAGTTTATTTTTCAAATTCTGCAAGAAACTCGAAGTTGTTTGCACATAATCACAGCAGATTGTAAGTGGAAATGTTAAGAGGTTTCATACACACCCAAACACACAGGTGCAAACACACCTACATGGCAGAAGTGAGCGTATCAGATGGCTTATGTTTGGTACCTTAATTAATCACAACACACAATCACACTTGTCTTGCACACACAAACACACACTATGTGGTTCTGTTAAACCAATTAAGTCATCAGCTTACTGCACTGTAATTTAGAGTGACGACATACTGTAGATAACATTGAATAGTTGTTTGCACATATAGATAGAAGTATTGTAATTGAACCAGTGCCTCCATTGAAAGATTCACGTGATGATGTTTTATATATTGTGCACAGTAGCTTCTCAGGTGTTCGTTAGTAAAAACAGCATGCACAGAGATGCCTAATCATGCTTGAAAATACCCTGCTACCTACATTAGGTGAACACACTTTTCTCTTATAGTGAACAGGCAAAATGTGAGGACTCTTAAGGGCTTTTAAAGGAAGCTTAAGTTATTGTCACTATGAAAGGATTTCCATTATTTCTTAGGTAACTAAGGTACTATTTACTTTAATATCAAACTCATTTCACACAGTGTCCAGCCAGTTTGCTTTAGGAACAAGTGCGTTATTTTCCAGTTTTCTGCCACGTGATGAGAAATCAAAAGGTCTACCATATGTACAATATTAAAGCTTCATTTTTGAAATGAGCACAGTTAAGATGGAATGTGAAAAAGGTTCTGAGTGACTCCTGAAAGCACCAGTGAGCAGCAGCCGTCTGAATGTCTGAGATCCTCTCGCTTCACCGCAAACGATTCTCTGTGTTGTTTCTTCAGCGGCACGGGGGTCAAACGCGTGGAGGACAGGATGGCACGATGACAGCGCGATGCAAGGATGAATGGGTGAGTGGATGAGCGCAACATCTTCCAGTCCATCCATCCTAGCGTGTGTGTGTGTGTGTGTGTGTATATAGGTATATATACACTGTACAGGTTGTGCATTGAGAGGAGAAGGGCTACTGCAGGTAGCGGTAGACTTTGAAGCAGTGGTTGCCAGAATCAGCAACCACAACATGTCCATCAGAGGTGAGCGCCAGTCCCTGTGGGCCATAGAGCGGGTCTGCTGATGTGTTGATGTAAGACAGGAACGAACCGCTGCCATCAAACACCTGACACAGAGAGAAATGTCGTCAGTGTTGTGTTTATATTTGTATTACGAGGAGATGATTTGTCTTTCACTGCATTTGGATCTTCTATAAATGATATGTAATCACAGAGAACACAAGAATCACATCTTGTAATGTATTTATTTTTAACCCTATTCAGGACTTTTGGGGTCTTTTGGACCTCAGACCATTTGGTTTAGGTGACAGGTATTGTTTTTTATTTGTGAAGACTTTTTTTAAAATATTAAAAGAAGGACATCTGTCATGCAGTTAGAACCAAAAATACATCAACCTATCAGAAAATGTATTTAACATAGCACAAAAGTCTATAATGAATACCAACAAATATTTTGCACATATTCTTTCTTGGGGTCCAATGGACCCAAAAGACCTACATTTGGTAACATGAAAGTTAATGAAGTTAGACTCCCAAGTTTAAATTAGATTTTTTTCCTGTACATAAATATTAGCAAAACAGTGTTGTCTTGGCAACATTATATTAAAAAGTAGGATATCACATAGTAATATAACATGGCAATAGATTTAGTAAAAATCTACATTCAAACTAAATCTCTGACATTGGATCTGCAAGATATAGAAATTAACCATCACTGCATACTGTAACTCAAACGTCTTTGAATCCTGTATAATAGAACACAGCAAACTCTACTTATTCTTGTCTTTTCTTTAGACTTGAGTGGATGTGAGACATCTTGTAGTTTTGCACTAACCTGTATCCTGCTGTTGCCCCAGTCTGCTACTATAATGTTTCCGTTGACATCCACTGCCACTCCTGTGGGGGCGTTGAACTGGCCGTTGCCTTCGCCATTAGAACCAAACTTCAGCAAGAATTCCCCTTCTGTGTTGAACACCTACATTTTCAAGGAGGTAACAGAAGAGAGGGAATGTTAAAATGACTAAAAATAAAACAAAACTTTGCACCTTTGTATGCAAACAGTTCATAACATACAGTAATTGTATCAGCACCTTTTTGGACATGCAAATTCAACACTTGTAATAAACGTCAGACTTTTAATCTCCTTAATTTGTCATGAAATAATAAGGAAACGGCAGCCGGACATGAAACTGTTTTTCAGTCAATTATCCAGTTACTTTTGAGCCTGTGCAAATGTGGCCTGTTATTCCAAAACAGTTAATACGATACTTTTTATGAAAGTCTACAGATATTCATGTCTTGATTGCTTCATTTTGAATCCCCTCTGGTGGTGCACAGATGCAAAATTACCAAAATTGTGGACTTAACTGTAATTTGTGTCTGATCATTTTTTCCCAGAGAAGCTCAGTGATCTATCTGTTTAAGAAATCTTGAAAGCATATCTACTCTTTGACAAAATACAGACTTTATGAATATGCAAATACTGCTCATTTAAAAACTTCTGAACATAAAATGTCTCCCACTTCACTGAGACTTCCATGTTACACTTGTGTGAGTTGCAGAGTAGACTATGATGGTTTCTAGACTGACCAGAACTTTCCTAACTTTCCCCCTTTAAACAGTAAATCTAAAAACAGCCTTTCCAGCATGAAGCAAACAAGTAAAGTAACAAAAAGAACACACTCTGCCTGGAGGGCCCTTTAAGGGTTCACTGTTGGACTTGCACCCAGTGTACCTGTAATACACTTTGACTGCTCCGATATTGCACTTACTTTGACTGAGTGGTTGTGGAAGTCTGTCACAATGATTTCATTGTTGTTGTTGACAGCAGCAAAGTGAGGGCCTGGATAAATAAAATAAAAAACAAAGGGTTTCAGACATGTGTCATTTGTCAAATTCTGCTCTTAAAACAAAAGAAACAGAGTTCAGCAAACTTTGGGATGGCAGATGTTTATGGAAGACATGCAGCAGCCAGAAAAAAAGTATGATTACGTTTATTACACTTAAATTAAGTATACTGTCAAAAAGATTGTAGTAAGATATGAAGAGTTCATTTGCAAAAACAGATAACTCCATCTTCACAAACCTACAGAAAACCAACTTTTCCATCATCTACCTGAGACAATATCAATCAAACTTAAGTTATCTCTATTTTTGTCGTGTCATTTCTGCTGATTCAAATCCACTCAACTTCAGTTTGATCAATATTTTCTCAAGCAAACAGCAAATCTATAAGTTTTCTGAAAATCTACAAAAATGGAGTTATCTGTGTTTGCAAATGAACTCTTCATATACACAACATGATCAACAGGACATTATGCTGCTTTAAGGACACTTGAGTTAATCATGTATGTAACGACCGATGCAAAGTTAAAAAGTCATCTCTACATTCATGACCTATTTACGAGCTTCTATCTCATCTGCAAATGTCGGAAAACTCAGAGTCCACGGGAACATGGGGTCTTTATGGTTCCTGCTTTGGCAAACGTCTTCATTCCACATGCGGGTGTGAGCTGGTTGGAGAAAGACTGTAAGGGGGCAGTGCACAGTATTACCATTGAGTGTACCTGCAAACTGCCTGTCACCGTTGCCACGGTTACCGAACTTGGTGACCAGCTTGCCGTTGACCTGAAAGATGAAGACGCAGCAGGCCTTGTTGTCGACCACGATGATGTGTCCGTTTCTGTCCACCGACACGCCTTTAGGGCCCATCAGCTTCCCCGAGCCGATCTTATTCTGGAAAAGACACCACATGTGAGGAAACTAACACCTACCCTATAAATGATCACTGTTAGTATTTGTTTCATTAGATTAATGGCTAGTACACAATTCCCAAATTATGCATACCAAACAAGTGTTCATATCTTGTCTTATATGTGATTTTCAGTTAAAGAGTGCAAAATAAAACCATCCATGACAGCAAACAAACAGTTCTTTCACACTGTTTAAGAGAAGTTCCATTCAGTGATGAGCCACATGCTGCCCTCAATGAAACACAGGAATATCTCTCATTTTGCTATTGCAATTGCGCTGTAACTTAACTAAGAAAGTAAAACTTATGCAAAGCAGAAAACAATTTATTTTCACTTTAAAATCTGCACTCACGTCTGTAAAGACAGCGAGACTGAAAAGGGAAGGCAAAATCTGCATAAGAGCATCTCCGTAAATGTGTAAATGAGGTTTGATAACTGTAAATGGCTCAGGGCATGGCACATAGATTGTCTTTTTTTGCTCTGTGAATCATTAAAAAAACAACTTATATTTCTCCAGAGTTGTAGTGATCTTTTAAAAAGTGGTGCAGTGGTGATATTTGGACAATATAACATTTAATACCAGTATTCATGGCAGCTGTCTTCACGTTAATATACCAACGATTCTTGTTTTAAGTGAAATCACGGTTGAATTACTTGCACTCTGAATGTAGAATAAAGATGAGAACTGATAAAAGCCTGACTCACCTTAAACTTGCCCTCGCTTGAAAAGATGCTGACCCATTTGTTGTCATAGTCGGCGATGATGATGTCACCATTTGGGTGGACGGCTACGCCTGTGGGCCGCTGCAGCTGACCCGGAGTCCTGCCCCGGACACCAAAACGACTTTTGAACTGGCCATCGTTGGAAAAAATCTACATAACACAAAGCATTTTTTTAAAAATTAGATATTAAGCAAATTAAATTTCCATGGCTCCATAAAGTGTTACTACCTGTTATAACACAGTCCAAACTAAGTGCAGAGGAAGCAGCGCTGTTCGACCCCACTGAGTGCTCGTACGTTCACCACTGACCTCTGAATAAACTGCAGCATCTACAGCACTGAAAGTCTTTTTTTTTTACCTGGACACACTGGTTGTTGCTGTCTGCTATCAGCACCTTTCCCAGAGAGGATGCAGCCACTCCCTGCAGATTAGTGAACTCCCCTTTGTTTCTTCCCTTTGTGCCTGAAAGACATTAAAACACAGCCATGTTCATACTGGAGTGAACGATGCAGCTTATTGGTTCTGAGGTCAGGGTCGGACTGTCACGTGAAATGTCCTTTTAATCAAGTTACCTGCAGAGTGGTACTGCATGTAATGAAGTGATGCTTATAAATCAACATATAAAGGTGGCATAAAGCTCCATAGTTGCACGAACACAGGCAGCTGCTGTAATTTTTGCTGTTGTGCAAGTATTTAAAAGCATTTATACAGCATATTACCAAAATATAAAGATCTGCAGGTCTTATTGATTCATTGTTTTAAATATTTATTCTTTGTTTATTATATATTTATCCCACAAACTAGTAGAAAATTTGTGGACAAAATGCCATTAATGCCCTTTTTGTTTGACCAAAAATTCACACTCCAAATATGTCAAATTTACAGTATCAAAAAAACTGAGAACGACAGAAAATCAGCACATTTGAGAAGCTGAACAAATAGCAAACGTTTGGATTTTTTCATACAGACTCACCTGTAATTGGAAGAGGAGGCCAAGTTTGGTTGGAAAAGATTTAATACAGAAAGTAATTTCCTTGAATCTGACATCAGAGAGATTTATAAGCAGCTGATCTACTGACCTCAACTAGGCATTGTTTGAAATGTATGACTGTAAGTGCCAGTGCCATATCTGAAACTGATATAAACATAATATTTTACTCAATACCTTGCAGTAAGAAAAAAAAAAACTTTCTGCATCTTTCTACATTTCTCTTTTTTATTTAACAAAATAAAGTCACACTGAGAAGCACCTTTGAAACCTATTTAATCAGTTTGTTTCAGCTGGTACTAATAAAGGTTTGATGTTCAGTCCTCCTGGTCAGAAAACTCTCACTCTTACCAATTCTGAAGATGAGGTCGTCCTCTATGGGGTTCTCTTTCCTCCTGCCGGTGCTGTACATACTGGCCGGCCTCTTGATGGCCTTCTGTTTGATGTGTCCGCTGCCTGGAGACTTCAGCCTCTTCTTCATGCCGTCTGAAGTTGGCGACACATCTATGGACTTGGTGGCCTTTATCTTAAAGGGGCTTCCTTTGATATGTTGGTCATATAGGCGCAGTGATAAATTAAAAGCGCCCTCCTTGGGAGCTGTGAAAAGGTACTCATACGTGCCATTCTTGCTGTCCATTATCTCTCCGTCACCTTTGCTGCCGTCAGGTGAGGAGATTTCAGCGGTGATGACTGCGTTGCCCATCTTGCACAGCTCTCCATCTTTGTCCTTAGTGGTTATGGTGATGGATGTGGGCACGCCCACCACGCAGTGTCGTAGCCCTTCACCTGTTGCCACAGTCTCAGAGGCCACAGCGTTAGTGGTCACAATAGTGCCCAGGTTGTGGATGGACTTCTTGAGTCCTTCTGTCTCCACCAGGAAGTCCAGCTGGTCGTTCTCTCCGGGCTGCAGAGGAAGCTCCTGGCTGGCCAGCTCCATGAGACGCTCACCCATCTGCTTCTTCACCAGCAGCACCTCGGCCTCGGTGCCGTGGCTCAGGGCCTGCTCCGTGAAGTTGCAGCTGCTGTTGATGCCCTCCTGGCCCTGCAGCAGAGTATCCAGCTGGGCCTGGAGCACCTACACATGGACACAGCAGGGGGCAGCAGAGACACTGAAGTTAGATGAAACCAAATGACTGTTTTGTTTTCTTATAGTTACCCAGTTAAGTACATTACAGTTACCAGATGAAGTAAAATTATTCAGTGTCCAACAAAACCTTTTGTTTCTGTTAAATCCCAATGCCTAGTTTAGGAACCAGTGCGTTTTCTGCAGCCAAACCCACATTAAAACCCCAGCCAGCTTTAATGTTTAGTAGGTAAAGTGAAAAAAGATTTCCTCCATACCAGTGTAAAAACTAAAGATCAGGACTTGTCGGTATTGAGCGACTCTTAGCTTATTGTAAACATGCTGGCAGAAACATATATTGTTGTAATTCCTCACGTGTGCACCAGCAAAAGTCTGTCAGACGTGCACAGTGGCAGCTTTACTGTCCATGACAACAGATAAATGTCTGTCAGATGTGGCTGCCACGTCCTGTGTTCATTTATAATAACATCTAACTTCATTGTCAGTTCAGACTGAAATACATTTTCCATTCTTCAAGCCAATTTTGTGGTCCAGTTACTAACACAATTCACATCTGACCCTTTGACCCCACCGTGCTACACAACAACAACACAAATCTGTGAAATTGTTGTTACAAGCCTGATGGCAGACAGAAATAACCTTTAGCATAGTTACATAGTTTTGCTGCAGTTTTCTTTTATGTTCTTTATTATGTTCTTTAAATTTCACTCTACTTTTTTCAGCAATAATAAAAAAAAATGCATAAAAAAGCCTGTGTGCCACCCTCTAGCTTGTAGATGTGACAGAAACCTCACTGAGTCATGCTGCAACACGTCTGAGAACCAGTTTGATAAAAACAGTTTCATATCTTCACTGCTCTGAAATGACTTTTCCTTGTAAATGACTTACAGCTGATTTGGGAACATACAAATAAATGTAAGGTGCTCATGATCCATTGGGTGGATCATGCAATCTCACAGTGACTTTGCTAACTGCTAGCTATAGAAACTGATTAAACATCCTGAATTATTACATGCATGACATCATCACAAGTCATGCATTAGTGACGCATTGCTTCGTCATGTGTCTTCTAACCTTCATGTGAAGTGTCACCATCTCAACCAATAACAAACAAGTTGCAGTTAGATCATAAAACCTCTCAGTGCGCTACAGCACACATCAGGAACTATAATATAAAAGGCTGTTGTTTTCTGGCGACATCACCGTCATCTCATGAAAGCACAGAAGCAAACTCACCTGCATCTGGCCATCACACTCCTCTTCTCCTCCAAAAGAAGAGGCCATTTGGCGTTTTATCTCAACCTGGAGTCAAATGTTTCATCCAAATACCTTCAGCTACCACTCCTCCCTGTCGACTGATTCAACCTGACCAGCTCTAAAAACGAACATCCTCTCCATATGTGAGAACAGAGCAGAAGCTTCAGAGCAGGAGGACAAAGTGTTTGCAGCATGAAGAGCTGAGCCGTACTGTATTTGCTCACTGCACATGACACGCCCAAATCAACCCCGGAGTGCATACAGTACACTGGCTCCATCTAGCTACAGCAGTACAGCAGCTGAAAGTCACATATCTGACGTCCCACCCTCCCTGGGCTGCAGTGTTTTGACTGCACACCAGCCACTGAATGGTAAATCATTAGCAGCCCATGTGATGAGGCTCCCTGAGGGAGTGGCAGCCGGCTCTTAACTCATCTGAGTGATTGGTTGTCGGGTCGGGGTGGTGCAGCAGCAGCAGCTCCACCGACCCCCCTCTTTCTACCGGTTAATCGCCAATCAGGCCAGCTGAGCCCCCTGACACATACATCAGCAAAAACAGCCTGATGAGTCGCCTGCAAGAGGTTAAAGGCTTTCCAAGAATAGACTACAATAAGATCAGTGTTGTATTCATTTTAAAGTTACACTATTTTGATCATTTCTCTATAAATTCCTTATGGTGTTTATAACACAAGGTTTCTCGTTACTTCAGCCACATAACAAGTGCAAAGTGCTTTACACTGATTCAAAACCTCAAACAACATTCATCATGACTGTGATCACAAAAGTCTCATTGAAACATTCACACTTGAACTTCTCTCTTTACCTTCTGCTTGAGGCCGTAGTTGACCTCCAGCTCCATTAATAAAACGCTCTTGCGGACGTTGAGGGTCTTCTGCAGCTCATCGAACGTAGAATGGATGTCGTCCTCAATGGAGCTCTTCTGATTGGTCAGCTGCTGCAGGATCTCTGACAGCGTGTGCAGGGCCGAGTCGATCTCTGGTAACCTGGAAGCAACGAGGAAAATGAGGAGAAAATGTCCATAAAGCCGGTCAGGAGTCATATGAGAGAGAGTGTGACAATAAAGGAGGATTGTGTTTGCCCAATGCATGTCATTGATACGCATGACGTCTGCGGTGCAGCCTAATGACATCTACATAATGCTCCTGTTGTACCTCTTCTTGACGGCGTCGAGCTGGTCCTGTAACGAGGCCTTGTGTTGCTCCACTACGTCTTTGAGAGGCACAGTAGGATGTTCTCCGTGTTCCCCACTCGTACACTCCTGACACATGGCTGTCTCACACGGAGGACAGTAAAACTCCATGACCTGAAATGCAAGAAAAGTAAAGATTAGACTTAAAACCAGGCATGAGTCTTACACCAAAACTATTTAGCCACATTAGCACTGTGGTTCTGTGGGCAGCTGATTGACAGCTTTGGTTCAGACTGAAAAATCTCAACAAACATGTCATGGATTGCTATGAAATTTTGTGCAGGCATTTAAGGCCCTCAGAGGATGAATCCTAGTGAGTATGTGATCCCCTAACTTTAATTCTAGCTCCATTGTGAGGTTTATATTGTTGATTTTGTTTGATTTTGCTGTAAATCTTGGTAAAGTCATACATGATCCCCCAAAACATCGACATGGTTTTCACAGCTTACCCATACGATTGAAAGGCATCTTTTAATAATGAAGCCGTATTTTACCATAATACAGTTTTTATGGGGTTAAAAATCACGTAGACTCACCTACACATATCCAAGATTACCTCATTATTCTACGTGATAAAGGGAATGAAAACACTCTGCAGTGTTTGTACTGGAAGCCCCTGTTGTTAGAAACATATTTTGCTTTGTTGTTCTACAGTTCTGCATGATTAGATCAGTCAAATTTAACTCAATTGTATTTCAGAAAATTCCTCATTTAAATTAAATCAAGTTGGACCACATTGTTCCCAATGTTTCCATACTGGGCCCCACAAGCTGAAACCATTTATTCAAACCTGGATGGTTGGAAAATGACAGGAATCGGGATTCTAGAAGATAATTTTCTCAATTATGTACCAACTTTTGTTTTCCATTTTTTAAATTAGATATCTCCAAATCAGACTCAATATGAAGGAAAAGTTTCCCCATGTTGAATCCACCCCAACCATTGATTCTTGAAGCTTGAGCCAGTGATTTGAATCCAGAGGTACCAGCAGAGCTCTGGGTTGAGGCAACACCTCGGGTTCATTGCTATTCTGTTAACACCTGATGTGTGGGCTGCATTGCTCAAAAACTAAACTTAAGCACATCTTCCCATCAGTGTTCTCTCAGTGTGACAAGCGTTGCTCTGCTGTGAGGGTTGCTAACGCATCCTTTTTGGTTTCACCCGACACTGTGCAGCTTCTGGAATGCAAATTTCAAATTGCTCTCAATACCCTTTTCCAGTAACATTACGCCACAAGCTGGCAGCAATGTTTTGATGCTCTACAGACACTTTTGACCTTTCATTTAATGTGCAGTTTTTTTCTACAGATTGAGTTCAGGAGATGGAAATGATGTCTGTTGCATAAATGGAAAAAAACTGCATCTGTACAAACCCAGCACAGAATAGATATGAGAGGATATGAGGCCTCTGCTGGCACAGGGTTGCATCACTGCTTATAAATAAGGACCTAGATTCGTCTTGTAACACAAATGGGTATGGAAATTAGCTTGACTCATTTTTCAGTGTTGCTCATCTTCACTCTCAAGATGTTACTATTGTGTTAACGTTATAAAAGAGAGCTACATTTTTGGTTTTCTTTGGTATTTTAAATTGTCTGACAGCCCTCCTTTAAGTTTCTCTTTTAGTTTTGGGCATTTTTGTCTTTTATTCATATATCTTTCATATATTGTGCCCTTGCCATACTGTAAAAATAAGTATATATTTTTAAACTCCTAAAATGACATTAGGGTGAACGTAAACATCAAAAGCAATCATTACATAAAACCTGAACTTCTCATCAGCCCAAAAGCCAAAAACATACAAGTAGTTACACTTAAATGAGAAAGAAAAGAGAGCGAGAAACGTGAATACTTTCAGGCTTAAACTGTATATAAATCTATAACTGACCCACTAGCTGCCTTACAGCTCTCACTTTATGCATGAGTTTACACATTTGTTTAATGTCATACTATCATTGTTGAGCACTTTGTGAGTATGAGTGCATGAAAAACAGGCATGCAAAAGTGGTGTGATTCCTCTTACACTGCCTCCATGGTTGGGGCAGGAGAGCAGCTGGCCTGTAGCCACAGTGGTGATGTTGTTGAGAGCGGCGGCCTCCTGGCTGCAGCTGTCCGGCGCCCGCTGCAGCACGTCCATCAGGTTGGTGATGAAGAAGTTATTCTGCAACGCCGCCACACCTTTCTCCGGCAGGATTGAGGTCTGGCGGCACACGGGGCACGACAGTGTGAGGCTGTGGGCCGGGATGTAATTCTGCAGGCACCTGCAGGACGAGAGGACGGACGGTTGAAAGCTGTATTAAAAAGACTGTGGCTCAAGCAGATTTTTTTTTTCTTTTTCTCCAAACTGACAAGTCTCATAGGATATAATCTTATTTTTAGTTACACAATGCAACTTGTCAGCATTCAACAAAAACACTGAAGAGCAACAGTTGTATTTGACCTTAATAAACCAGAGGGACACATTAGGAAAATCTTGCCTTTGAGGACATCTAGTGGTTGAAAGTTTTACACCCTGACAGTGATTTACAGCACCGACTTGTTTGCTTCCTCCTTTATCAGCTACGCCGGTGCACATTAGTGCAATCAAACACCATAAACCTGCCATAAATGCAGTCTTTGTGAAGCTTTTAATGTCCGGTGTGCAACACATTGACACTGTGTCAGAGACGGTTCGCGCCGCCATCATTAGAGTCATCATCAGAGTATTGAATTGCAATTGATTGCACATGTACTTAATGAATTCAGTATAGTGCAACATCATAGACCATTCTCATGACTAGCAGTGTCACAATATGTCCCACTGATATCATGCTAATACACATATGATAACAAAAGTTTCCAATCTGTTTGACACTAACATGGGAACAACATTCAGTACACTTACACTCCGACAGCCTGCCTACAACGGTATTCTGAGAGTAAACACAACAAGGCGAATGAAAGATGAATTTTACTAACAGCATATGTATTTTTTTTTTCTAAGTCTTAGTCTTTGAGTAGATATCATGCATTGTTTTGGCTACAATAACTGTGTAGTTTCAGTACAGAGGTCAGTGCAGTGCATGTCTTTGTGCCACTGAGGACCGAGTGCTTCATTGCCTTTTTAACATCCACATAGTTGTTCTGGCTTCTCTACTACAATTAAAGCATGATTAAACATAGTTCTATCTGCAGCGGTAAAAAGTAACTGAGTAACTATGTAGTCTTAAGCTACTTTACATTTCCACGTCACTACAATTTTAAGAAAGATTTTGCACAATGGATAATATAACAAGCTTATAAAATACAACACACACTTAAAGATCATTCCAGTTTCCAACCACTTTGGCATCATTACAGAAAGCACTGTGTTGTTTGGATCACATTTTAGATGTCTGAGTTGTTAAAAGTTCCATTAAATAGCGTTTTTTTTTCTCTCTCTAAACTTCACACAGGATCCAATTTATTGACCAAAAATCAAACATTTTAGAATAAGTCCACAAACTGTAAACAGATTTGTGTATCAGGACGTAGTTTTTTTAAGTCTCTTTTCTCTCCCATTAATCATCCGACCAGCCTTTAAATGTATCTGATGTCCTTGTATATAAAACTGTATATAAAGTAGTTCAGACCTGCAGCAGCTCCAACAGTAACACACTGATGCTTCTCTATTAATAATCTAATGATGTCCTATACGACTACATATCACTTAGAGGGACTAGACCACCGCTTTTACCTCAATAATTTAACTACATTTTACTGCTAAATCTTGCTAATGTATATACTTTAACAAACATTATTTCACATGCAGGACTTTTACATGTAATGCAGTATTTTTACATTGGTACTTTTACTTGAATAGAGGATCTCAATACACCATCTAGCAGCAACATGAGGAAAATCAAAACCCAGGATATACAAAGCTTTAAGATAATTTCACTGTAATCTGATTCAATCACTGTGTTAACTATGGGAGGAGATGGTACATTAAAATTTATCACAGATAATTATGTGAGAAATAGATGCACGGCTCAGAACGAGGAAACAACTTTACTGTTAAATGTAACAGCACAATAACCCTCCAGAAGCAACCAGAGCCAAAGGACAGCCTGGCACAGTCCACAATTTGTCTTTTGTGTCAGGAACAAAGGCTGGTAAACAGAGAGGATGAGGCCAACACAACAAAGTCAACAGCAGCGATGCAAAACCATCTCTTGTGAGAATAAAGCAGTATTGATTAAGCATTCTAAAGCATTGTTGCTGCGTCTTGCTCGTACTGTCGGGCAGCATAGCCCTTTCACATAAAATACATTTGCATTTATACATATAAAGCTCAACAAGTGTTGCCCAAAGTACAAAATGAACAGGATTAATCAGAACAGCTTGGTAACTCCACTTACCTCTCACAGAAGGTGTGCAGGCAGGGCAGTACTTTGGGGTTTTCGTAGCGGTCCAGACATATGCTGCAGATCAAGAACTGCTTGTCAATTTGGCGGACGACGGGACTGGGAATAGTGGAGCCTTCACTGGCCATCCTAAAACATAGGAGTCCCTCTTCCTCTTACCCTGCACCCTGCGGAGTGACACACAGGGATTAAGTACGGAACAAAAGGGCACCGTGTATGATCAAACGCACCGCAACGGTCTCACGGTGGTGAGTGGAAACCTGCGGGTTGTAAAGATCAGAGTTTGAGGTTGAAGGCAAAGACAAAGTAGCTTCTTCCTTCCGTGCGCTCGCTGAGAGAGGAAATGCACAAAAAGACACGCCGATCAGCGCCTGTGGCTCCTGGCTTTAACCCAATCCTATAAACAATGAAGTATTAAGATTAGAAACAGTGGCTGTAAACATCCCCTCAATCTGCAGGACACTCCCAGTTGATCAGTAGAGGAACCTCATTACCATGATTACATCCTCTCATCAATATGTCAATAGGATCAGGTATAACATCGAAGAGGTTGAGAACAAGGAGGTGGGGGTCCAAGTGACCTCAGCTGATGATCAAAACACGAAGAGATCATTTGTAAAAACAGATAACTCCATCACCTACCCACTTTTCCATCATCTACCTGAGACAATACCAATCAAACTTGAATTATCTCTATTTTTGTCAGTCAAATCCACTCAATTTCAGTTTGATTAATATTATCTCAAGCTAACAAACAACAACGACAAAAGATTTCAGAAAATCTACAAAAATGGAGTTATCTGTTTTTGCAAATGAACTCTTCACATTAACAGCCTGGTCAACATTGTAAACACACTGGGATCAAAAGTTCATTTCTGACATTTGGGAATAACAGCTCACAAAAACATTTCACCACAAATCCACTCAGTTGTTCTAGAGTTTGCAATCACATCACACAATCTTGCTCAGCAGATGGACTTAATAAGCTGATGCAATGTTCAGATTTCCATTACTCTACAACTTGGCCTAAAAATTATCTCTTAAATATGGATTTGGGGTTTTGGAAGCAGCGGATGGCAAAAAAAAAAAATCAGTAAGAAAAACAAACTAAATAGTGACTAGATGGACCATTTGTATTTTTGGCAACAGTCCATCAGTCTAATTTTTTTTTTTTTTAGCTTGTCATCCTTTAAAATGAGGCACTGTTTACTTGTGACTCTTTGTCACAGCTGGATAGATTCAAGCTTTTAAGCAATTCAACCAAACCCAAGTCTGGATAAATGTCCAAGCAAAGTGTTTCAGGGAACCAGACCCCAGTTTGCACAAAATCACAGATAAACAGCAAGCCAGTTTGTTTTTGCCAACTTATTTGCCAGCAACAAGTTTGGTTCTAACGTAACACATTTGCATATTTTTACCTTGAGGACCTCTAATAGGTAAAGCTGCAGTAGGCTGTAAAAGCTGATATTGATTTATGGCTTCACACAGGATCCAAACTCTGCTCTTCTGAGTAAAAGTTCTCTGTTTGACCATCACCATCCTATTTCAAGTGCAGACTTTGTTAGCTGGCTGGAAAGCCCTGTGATTGGCTAAAGTCTCTGATGACAGGATAAACTTTCTGAAGCATGAATAAAGAGCTAGGAGGAGGTGATGAACCCAGACCACATCAATTATTGTAATTTGCTGGAAGATGATTGTGGAATTTTGGCACAATGATGATGCCAAAAAAATTTTTAAAAAAATGCTGCCTACCCCAGCTTTAATTCAGGCTGTGACCAAAAAGTGATGGTGCTTTGTCCTATTGTTTAACTTCAATAGTCTACATGGATATCCAGTTACTAGGAACCAGATTGGCGCTGGCTAACATTATTAAGTGGATCGAATATCAGCCAGATAGGCCTGATCCAGATAAAGTACAGTTTCTTTGTAAATGTCATTATGAAATTGAGAGCTTGAGCTGTATGAGCTTTGATACAGTCCTGAGCGTAGGCACAACAGCAATCTGTGGCCTCATGTTGCTACACATTTCTCAGTTTCTCAGTTACGTAAAGATGGTAAATCCTGGAAAAAGAAATACGGATAAGTGTTCCATATCAGCAAATGTCCCGAGTTACTACATCATTTGAGAAAAGTAAAATTTTACTTTTACCAGACTGCTTCTTCTTCCCTTTTATTTTACCCATGAAGTTACATTGTGTATTTGTGTCGCGACCCCATAGTGGGTCTCGACCCCCGTGTTGGGAACCACTGCAGCAGAAGAGCAGTGGTTGTATCCGAGCTGGAACTTTTGCTGCGTGTTTGTCATAAAAGGCACTTTGAGTGATAAATATTTGATTACAAAGTGAAAGCTACGGCACTCAGCGTTCAGCACACATTAGTGAGAAACAAAACAGTGAAACGACCGACACAAGACGCCGCAACAGAACAGAACCGAATAATTACGACTAATTCTGCATCCTTTCCACAGTGCTCTTTAATTTTATCGGAAACATCTTGTCCCTGCATGGTTTCCTCTGCGTGATATTCCTGTAACATTATCTGGCAGCTAACTTAGACACGGAAAGTGTGTCAGTGCTTTTATTGTCTCTTCACATTGAAGACAGGCACAGAAACAGGCCACCTCTGCTGCTGAGAGGAAAACCCTCAGGGACTGGACTTCTTTCTACGGTGCACGCTCTTTCTCCTCTCTCCTCCAGTCTATTTTCTCTTCATCCGTCTCCTCCTTTCAATACTGTCTCTGGGAGCAGATATGTGAGCCTCGAACTACAATGTGGTGTTTGGGCAAGCCTGAAAATGCAGATTAGAGGATATAAATACTGTTATAATGAAGCTGCTGTGCTGTCAGTGAGCTTTTTTGTCAAACTTTCCAGCATGTTAGATGGTTGGTATGTTATGTGTTAGCTGCCAAACAGTAAAACACTGAGCAGCACAGTCACAGTAGTGCAGCTGAATGCACAGCAGCTAAATTCGGACTCCACAAGCTGATCTTTAAAAAAAAAAAAAAAAGCTAAATTTTACAACTGTCATCTATATTCATTCATGTGCACCCACATATAAAACAAAAACAAACATTTGCATGTGTCAGATTTGAATATGCCTGCACACAGACATGCACAAACACAAAAAGCTCAGAAACTGCAACTCACCGGCTCCACAGACCAGCTCAAAAGAGATGAACAGAGTATCAAATATGGCCCTGATTATAAATCTAAAAATCCTAAATCCCGCAGACAGTCACAACAGGACAACAGAAGCAGCGCTGTGCTGACAGTGCACAAGGTCGCAGCAGCAGCCACACAACGCTTCTCTCTTACATAATCAGATCCGCACCAGCTAAGCGGAATAATTCCTGTTGGACTGAGTCGTCCTCTTGTACGCAGAGGAAGGTACGCATGACAGAGGGGGATATTATTGGAGGAATTTCTTCTAAAACAAATAAATAGAACCTTCTAGCACCTAATGACTCCACGCTAAAAAAAAAACCCAAAACAAAACATGAGATCAAGACAGCAGCAGCTATTCTAAATAGTTCAGCACAACTATGACAATATCAGTAAGAAGACTTACAGTGCTGCATTTATGAACCAATCAACAGGCGTCATCCACACCAGCATACAGACTGAAACACTGCATCCAAATCAGTCAAACACAGATTCTTTGTGTGTCAGATCCCTCTGAACCTGCCGTCAAGCCATATCAGTCCTGACATGAAACGATGCTTCCCTCCAGGTGGTGACGAGAAGCCAAGCAGGAGACGCCAGGATGAGTGTGAGCAGCTCGGCTCCTCCATGTGTTTATGGGTGTGCACACACGTGAGCAAAGTTGAGGAGGGGCGATTCAGCCGGATTGTATTTCGGTTTTTACATCATCGTTTCCCCTCCCTCCTTTACTCTCCCTCATCACTTCCTCTCCTCCCATCACTTGCATTCCTCGCTCGGTCCGTCTCATCCATTCATCTCCCTCCTTCCTCTCTGTCTGAACTAAATGCTGCCTCACTGCAGAGCGCCGAGCGTGTGCAGCATCAGGAGTATGTGAGCCAGTATTGGCTGACGGCCGGTGATCCAACAAATGGGGGGGAGAAAAAAGAAAAAAAAAGAAGCAGTTAAGGGTCTCCAGCTCGGCCAATAGAGATGGAGCCAAATGGATCTTTCTGAGTGCATATGTGTGCAGGCTGCTGACTCACTGTGCATGCACAGACAAAACAGAAGAAAGTCAGATGCAGAAAATGAAGAGAGGGAAAGAAGATGACAGAGAATTAGCAACCTCAGAGTATGGCAGAAAAAGAAGAGGTGAGCAGATGTGTTTTCCTTTAACATGAAACAAATCTTATTTCCCTTTTGAGAGAATAGAGCCCAACTGAAAAGGCCTGACTGCCATCAGCGTCGTAGCTACTCGGACTCTACCGGTGTGTCTGAAAACCTATAGAAAATAAAAACAAACTGTGCAAACTGCAACCTTAAGACGCCAAGAAAGCCCAGACCTGATAAATAAACTGCTGGATGATACTAGCACATTATGTACATCATGTGATGGGTTCTCCACCACAAAAAAAGGAAACTTTTGGTCAGTAAATGGAGTGACTGAAAGGGTTTTTGGTGCATGATTCCGGTCGGTCTGCTGACAACTGTTCAGTGGATAGAAAGCAAATGATAAATCACAGCTACGTGGGCGACATTAGGAACAAGAACATCATCTTCATTCACGGCCAGCTAGCTTCTTCTGAGCTAAATCTAACGACGGATGAGACCGACTGAGGTGATATTTTAATGTACACATACAGAAATAATAAGTCGACACACTTTGATTAAAGTGACAAATATGAACTTTTAGCAACTGCTGCCACAGTGTCTTTGTCTGAATGAAAACTGGGATGGATGCATCACTTGGTACTCACTGGTTAAGAGAAAATTATGTTCTAGAGAATGGGCTGGGAGAAAATAGGACTCCTTCATGCGAGAAATCAGTTAAAATGAGCCCAGTGTGAAACAAAATGGCATTTCACTGTGATTATTGGGGTAAATAGTCTTGATTGTTTGCATCAAGTTTCTTGTTTGCAGGTAAAACATGTAAGTGCATTAAAAAAATGTTCCCTGTTGACGGGCAGAATGTGAATCTATTATTGTGTGGAAAGTCCTAACTGTTTATGGAAAAAATGACAAATGTTTTTAACCTTCAAATAAAAACATATGAAGTCAGTTTAAAATGAACTTGTTCAGATTTGAGATTCAACCATGAAAAAAAATCTGAAGGTTACTGTTGTTGATACAGAAAAACAATAATGTCTTCCCCAACACTTATCCGGTTCTGTATCTGAAGATTTGCTACCTAATTTCTGCGACCGGAGAGACTGCTATCCTGTAAAACACAAAACAGTTGCTTTTGATGGAGCTTTTTCACACATTTCATTATGCTTGGCAGCTCCAAAGCTGTTCCAGTGATCTCATCTGAGCCTCTGCCAAACTCAGTGAGCTCAGTCAGTCAGAGAAGTGGGACGCAGAACACGAAAAGCCAGTGTAGGGAATGAAATGCAGGCCACATACCAGATCGTGTGGGTGGAGAATCTACATGCAGGCAAATGACAGCAACAATTAATTTCTAAAGCTTCACCTTGCGTTCAGTGCCCTAAAGGGAAACGCTGGTTTTACTTTATATTTTTCCTGTTGCCAAGAATTCTAATGAAAAGAAACAATCAAACAAGCCTCACAGGACTTTTCTGACTTCCCTTCCCGCTGCGGCGCTCGGCCCGAAGCCCAGTTGCTGACAAAGATGTGAACCTTTTAAAGCTGGTCACAAATATGTTGTTTAAGTTTTGTTTTTCTTTGAAAGAGCCCAAATTTTGAATGAGTTTTGGTGTTTTCCTTTTCCTTTAGTGTGATACAGCTGGGTTTTTTTTGTACATTCATACGTTCTGCAAACTTAGAAAAGTAGCAAAGCCTCATTTCCACATAGTTTCGCTTTATGTCCGTAAATTTGCATAATATAAGAATTGAGCCCCCTGGTGTTCAATGCAAGGCAAATGCATTTTATTAAGGATGAATGAAAACTTCACCACAGCCAGACCAGAGAGGCTATTCTGAGGCAGTTCAGTTTTTACCTTCCACTTTTATGGCATACGTGCATGGAGCATTACTGGCACAAAAACACGATAATACGCAGTGACAAGTGAGACGGTTATCTCACCACATGTGTAGCCAGTTTTATGAAGTATTTTGTTACAGGACGTATGAACCACCGATGTGTGAAGTCTGCATGTTACAAAGTTTGCATGTGTTAAACGAGCTAAAGTAGTTTTTAGTACTTGTACATTCGACTGTCAACATAATCAAATAACTAAATAGGATGTTAGCTCATTCATTTTCAAACTTCCTTGCACACGACCAGTCCCTCCGTAATACACCGCAAACGTTTACAATTTTCAACATACTGGAGGCCAGACCAGAAAAAAATGAAAGGAGGTGTTTTGTAAACTCATCAAAGATCACAAAGGTTCCTATAGGAATGATGGAGTCTGTCTGATTCATATACGGACTCAGAGGTATGTGGAAACGAGGTGCTATTCTATCCCACAGAAATCACTGTTTTTCTGTTTCTTACTGACATCACCATGTTACACATTTGCATAACACCTGGCGAGTGGCATTTTTTGGAACGTTCTCAAAGAAGGAGCAGCTTCCTAAAGTTCGCCACTCTACTCGTAGATCTGGGTTAATTGTACATAACAAACGATGCCTTGCTTTCATTGGACCAGCTGACCAATCAGAATAGACTGGGCTTTCCAGGAGGCGGGGTCTTTAGGAGACAGGAGTTAAAACGGAGCGTTTCAGATACACGGGAAGGGAAGAGGTGCTGCAATGTGCAATATAAGAAAAAATATACAATTTTTGCCCACTGAAGAGAGTAAACACATTATAATAGAGCCCCAAAAATAAAATTATGAACCTATAAATCTGCAAAATAGGGGCTCTTTAAAAAGGCCAATACATTTTCTAAAATAGCTTTTATTGAATCAAACTGGGGCGATATTGAGGGATTATTTTATATAAATAAGTACTACTCAACATTAATAGCAGGTGGGGATGATTTAAATATTTCTTCGTGATAAAGAAACATTTCACACAATTTCAACAGGTACTAACATTAACGGACTTCTATGGCACACATAAGCTACTTCAGGCTTTGGCTACACAGAATATTTGTAAGTCAAATCAAGTTTTTTTTATTTTATTTTTTTTAAATTTGTTAGGTATCCTTGTAAACAAAAGAACAATAACATTGCTCAGTGGCACAGGTTGTGGTGAAAATCCCTCCAGAGACTTTTATATAGTGGTCATAGAAGCTGCCTCTGATTTGAATAATGCAAATTTTCTTCATACGCTGCCATCCTTACAGGCACCAGCCTCCACGACAAACAACTCACAACTTCAACACATTTTCTGAAAGGTACAGCCTGAAATCAAACAGACTCTGAAACTGTCTAACATTAAACATTAATTAGGATTCACATTATTAATGTTGTTGAATATTTGGATGCATCAATAGTGTGTGTAAAAATAATAAGAAAAAAGAGGCCGGCATCTTCAGTTATAAAGAGCTGATCAACAAGCTATCGATTTTTCATTTGCATGCTAATACCTACTATTATGGATGTAAATATGCTCAAAAACAGGTTGGGATATCAGCTCTTTCTGTTTCAAAGAAGCCTACATGACCATGATGTCACTGCAGGGCCTGGAACGAAGCCAACACAATGAAGCGACGCCAACAGCTCCGAGGCACACACACACATTCACACACTGAGGAGTGAACACGCCACTGAACCTGTTTTAGCTGCTTCACCTTTTACACCCACATCATCAGCTCGCTCTACAGACACTTCAAAGACGGCCATAAAGTGCAAAATGACACAACTCTATTTCAACTTCACAAGACCTGCTCCTCTCTAAACCCATCCTCCAATCAATAAAAGCAACCAAAGTTACAGTTTAGCTGCTGCAGGATGAGAATCTGCACTGAGATGTCATTTTAAACTGATTCCACTCACCAGGAAGAATAAATGGTCCATGCAGTTCTTTAAGGTATATTTTTAGTTTTGGTTTACATGGTGGCCTGTGTGTTACTCTGGGTTTCCCTCTGCCGTCCTCCCACAGCTCTTTCCAGAGAACCGACCTCAGCTGTTTTTATCATCTCCCCATTTCTAAACACACAAAATGCTGTGTTACGCTGCACAATGACGACACTGTCCAGTCAGAACGGCCACTTGCACCATGTAAACAACGAGAGGAATGACTTCGTTTTACATACACGTGTTCACTGAAAGAACGAGGTGACAGATTACACAGTTTGTCTCACTTCACCTGCACATTATTGAGCGATGTTTTATGACATAAGACTCATTAATTTGTCAGGCCAGAAGTCCAAGAGTCCAGTTACATGCAGGTTTAATGTTATGTCAGCAGGTTATGGAATCAACTTTGCTGCTGCTTCTTTGTTACGCTGAGCCACATTACCTCGCTTTACCCCAGGATGTAGTTTCAGATTAAAGAGCTGGGGTGAATGCAGCCCATGTTAGGTGCTATCTGAGTTACAGCACACTGGAGAACTGGGGAAACACTGTCATGTGTGTGCATTAAGTTTAAATCAAGAGCAGTTTGCTGAGCTTAGCATAAAGACTGAACGCTCTGTCTAAAGTTCAAATGTACACCTGCTATCACTTTTAAAGCTCCTATGACAATCTATCCAGTTGTGTAACTTTGATCCCTCCTAATGAATAAACTCCATCTCAATCAAAGAGCACAATATGTTTTCAGGGTCAGGTTACGTGCAGTTTCTCGCCATCTTGAACCTTGATGGTTAATTCCCTTTAATGCACAGTCATGAGAGGAGTATTGATCTTCTTCCTTAACTGTCTGATCGCACTGTACATGATTTGAAAGACTCTAGATCTGACATCCATCCATTCTGGGGACACAAAATAAGGCAGCTCCAAGCTAGACGGGATATTTAAACAGAGGCATCATGGTCAAGCACAAAAGAGACATGGCAGTTGGGACGATCACATCATCCCATTCATCATGCCCTACATGAACCATAATAACTGCTGCTGGCTACAAAACAGCCACAAATGGGCTCCTGCTTATCTTCCAGACGACTGTTCTCATGTGTTCATTATGCCTAAAATCACCATAATCAGGACCGACAACATGAACTGAATACTGCACTGACTGCATTGACTGATGATTGTACACTATATTATTATTATAAATGGTGTTTATGTGTGATTTGATGATCACAGTTTGTCTGGCAACATATTTTTCAGCAGCAGTTCCCTAAAATTGCCAAAAAAAAACAAAAAACAAAACCACACATTTAAGCTTCTGTTTCAGTGGAATCAGGGGCTTTACATGCCGTTAAAGCTGGAGTGGGTGACAGAAGCCCCACCCCTGAATTATAAGGACGCTCTCATGCTAATCTAAAGCGTCCACTGGGGACAGGATGATGAGAGATTACAGCGGCAGAGCACGCCTTCAGTCCGAACATCCCCTCGTCTGACTCCATCTCCATCCTGCCCACAAACCCCTCTTTCAGATGTCTGAGCAGCAGTTTTGAAAACCACAGATGAAAATGTCCTGGTCAGTGAGGGATTTTGCTCAGGCAGCTTTAAGACATTTTGAGTTTTGATGTAAGCTGCAGAACTCGAGAGTCGAGTCCTGGTCAGGATTTCTGTGAATTTTTGAAGGTTTATCTGATTGTATTTACACGCCCCTGAATAAAATGACTGAGCTGAGTGAGGAAACCAGACGTCACTTTGGCTTTATATCTGCCACCCCTGCCGTCTGGGGACACGAGATAAGACAATGTGTCCGTCTGCGAGTGCATGTATGTTAACGGCTGACCTAAAATTAAGGCTTACAGATGTGCAAGCATAATGCTCCTGCAAACCGTCCACGCTGCACATCTGTCAACCAGAATTCAGTGAAGCTGAAACAATGTGGCTCAATGTCCAGACAAAGTGCTTTTTCCCGTAGTGAAACAGTGACAACGTACACTGGGTCTAGTTTTTGATTTAGCTGACCTTTGAGCCTCCTGAGGAAGCTGACAGCATGCAATGAAAATAGGGTTTGTTTGGTAAATCTGCAAAGATTAATTAATTAGTTGTCAGCGAAAAAACTATTTTGATGATCGATTTATCTGTTTGAATATATTTTATTTTAAAAAAACAGAAAAATTCTCTGATTTCACCTTCCTAAAATTTAAGATTTTCTGTTTTTTCTTTACACCACTATAAAATAAAGTAAATATCTTTTCTGGGCTGCTGACAAAACTCGACATTTGAGGACGTCATCCTGGGCTTTGAGAAACACTGATCATATCTTATGGCTTTAATTGACCAAACAACTAATCAACTAATTGCGAAAATAACAGATTAAGCAACAAGAAAATAATAATTTACTGCAGCCCTATTGTACAGACTGTATTTAGTATTTTATTTTATTGGGAAAAGTATGTGTAATGTAATCTGTCATTTCATAAATAAAATATAAATATTCGCTTTCTGATAGAAAGCTGGATCACATGACCAATACCACTCTCCATATCCGTCAATTCAATGTAAAGCTTCAGCATTAGTTTGGCAAGAAGACTGAAAGTAAGTCTAATGAGCATCCTACCAGCAGTAAAGTTCACTGTTTTGTTTCACTTGTTTCATTCATTAGAAAATCAAAGTATAAAAACAACAATTCACTATTTTACAGAGGGTTACGTGCCGAATTATCTCTGGGCTGGCAGCAGTTGCCAGGCAACCACCAGAGACTCTAGAAAGTTACTGCTCCAAAAACAAGAAGTCGTAGAAATTTACTGGACAAACATGTTAATTAGTGAGATGCATCAGAATGCATCAGACAGCTAAACAACGCTGCGAGGTATTATTGTCGTTTTTATCATGCATTCAAGTCACACACTGGACTTTATCTTCAACACACAGAGAATAAACACGCTGCACGGTGCACCTGCTGCTTTTCAAGACAGATGTGCAGCAGACAAGGAGCTTCACAAACAAGAAAAGGAAATGAAAGTGCACGGATACGCTGTTGAGGCACATCTTCTGAAAGTAAACAGAATGTGTCTCGCTATGTGAACAACTGAGACCACGTGAACAAAACCTGTATTTCTAGCAGTAATTTACCCGACGTCCAGGGTAACAACCTAGAATTACAGAAGCTTTTTTTTTTTTTTAATAATGATTTCCTGTTGCAGAAGCCCAGCAGACTGACATTTGTTTTCAAGACTGTATTCTGCACGAGGACTCTCTCAAAGCAACAGTGTTCTGCGTTCTCCTTCCCTTAATGACATTTTTTCCATTTTCTACTGAACCCACTCTTTCCAGTCTTTCTTTCCATCTTTAAATTGCAAAACATCCCACTTACTTTAACTCCATGGCTGCTCTCTCTTCTCCTGGGGAGGAAAACGAACGCGGCTCTCTGTCATCTAATCCTTCTCATCTCTGATACCACTGGAGTGTGTGCAGTGGGCAAGTGAGGGCAACGCATGTGAGAGGCCTGAGCTGTTACAATAATCCAAACAGACTGACAGGAAGCCACGGGGTGAAGGGGGAGGGCTGTACGGCGGAGTAGAGGGAACGCAGGGGCCAATCAGAGGAGGGAGTGAGGCTGGAGGAGGCTGGGCTTAAACGCTGCTCTTTAACCTCAGTGAGTCCTGGAGATAAGGAGTGGACGCAGGAGACAAATTATTACATTTATACAACAGTGTCACTGGTGCAAAAGGCACAGCATGGATAGAGTTGAACCAAACTGTCCCCGAAGTGTATATTATCCTCCAAGACAGCTGGAGTGATATTATTGGAAAATAACAAAGCTAAACAGTCCATTAAGAATGGTTCAACTGCATAAACTGCAGCAGGGTTTTAAACAAACAGTTTATCAGCTGGTATTCCTGAGATTCCTGGAAGAGTTCAAAGCAACAGCTGGTCAAAGTCACAGTAATTGAAACAGGATGGTTAAAAAAAGCCATAAATATCCTAATAATCCTCCGAGAGAAGACTATATTATACTCATATACATGATAGTTGAAGGAGCAGAAGTTATTGACCAGCTGCAAGGGCAAGATACTATCTGTCCTGTTGGCCCCGAGGGACTCACGCACCGAGGCAGAGCTGGTAAACAAGACAGATGATGCAACAAAACCAGTGACTACAAACTCAGGAGGGACAGCGAGTGACTTTCCAACTCGCAAAATGTACAATAAAATCAGCAACTGGCAAATCATAGCAGAAGCGAACAAGAATCCAACCTGACATCTTTAATATTATACACAACATGTTGGTCATCACCAGAAATAGTCTTAACATCCAGGCCTTTGTGTCTATATGAGAGTCTCATTACAGATGTTTTATAGACCTCAGTTCCTCCATCCAAAAACATGACAGTAAAATGAGCATCCTGAGATCACAGATTTCCCCTCAAGCTTTGTACATTTTTATACTTTATATCTGGGCAGAGAAACATTTTCTGTTCCATATTAACCAAATCACTCCTGCTGTCTTTTCAGGCTGAACACACTCACTTCTTTCCTACACACAGGAGCCCACATTCACAGATGTACGTGCCCCTCGAGAGTTTCCTATTTCTTGAAAGCTTTAATCTTATTGGCAGACCACAAACAATGTTTGTAGTAATTATCCAAATGCATCTGTTTTCCCTCTGTACATCCACTCCCACTTAACTGGATTACTCTCTGCATAGAAACTAGTTCTATAAGGAAACGGGAATACTATGATTCGATTCTTTTTTTCCGTCTTGATTTATATCTTGTCTCTGTGCTACTTGTTTAGTTAAGTGAAGGTACACCAGCTGGATAGATCTCTAAAAGATGGAGATTTTGAATCCACAACGGTGCATTTTTAACTCCAGTAATATACTGTGCACACAATTTCTTAACAATTTTTAAAGAACATATTCACACATCTCACTGTCCCACATGCAGGTGCGTTGGAAGGTAACACTTTGATCTCAGGAACGCAAGCTCATCCCACACACTGCTCTCACTCAGCAGCACAATTTATTGATGATACTAACTTTCATCCCGTCTGATTCTTCTTTAATTAACCAACCACAAAATGTCCATCATACCTCTGAGGACACATCAACTCATGAGCAGTTAGTCAACAATGAATTAAGAACATGACACAAGAGAATTTCCATAGAAATTTAACTATTTTTATACAAAAAAAACATCCCACATGGTCTCATTATATTGCATGCTAGAGCGAACAAACCAGTTGCTCTGGATGTACTTTAGTGTTCTCTGCTGACTAAGTACCAGCCGAGCATAATTAAAGGGAGTCCAGTGATAAACTGCAGCAAACTGCGTAGAAAACCAGACACTAAACCCAAAAAGGTCAAAGAGGAATCCCAGATTGTTCAGGTTATTTTTGAATATTGACTCACTCTGTCTGGAGAGCAAAGAAAACAAATTGTTCAATGCAAAGAGAATGCAAAAGAACGGGAAGTGAAAGAACAGAATAATCTGAAATGCAAACATTAAACACACTGGGTACGCATTCGTTGCTTGGCCAATTCATCAGGCCAACTGGCATAAACAAGTCACCAAATCTGATGACTGGGTATGTTTTAACAAGCACCACAAGTCTATTTTCAGGTTATGTGAATTATTTGGGCGGGTCCTGCTCCTCTGGTGCAACACTGATATCCCCTGCTGGCAGGAACATGACGCACACTTTACAGACGGAGTGTTTCTTTAAGAAAGTAGGTATAGAACATGTCAGTGCAGACATAGAGGAGAGGAGTCAGAGGATGGATTCAGCTTCTCATCAACAATTTGTCACTGTTGTGTGGACAGATCAGAACAGAGCGGTCTCCAAACGGTACCAGAACTAACCGTTGGTCCTACAAGAGTCTAATCCCCCACTGTTACTACTCTGAAACACAGATTCATGCATGGAGACGCCGTCTTTTCTTGGCGGATGTATGTGCATGTGTTATCTTAGAGGAATGAGCCCATTCAAATCAAAACAAACGGCTCTATTAATTATTTTTTGCAATCAATAACACAGCGTGCAGAGGTGATCCAATTAGTTGATTGAAAGAAAATTAATCAGCTGCTGGTTCTATAAATGATTTCATTTTAAAGCAAAAACGTCTCTTCTTTCTTGGGGGTGAGGATTTGCTTCTTTTGTTGGTTTGAATATATGAATATACATGAATATATATATATATATAACTCTTTAATCAATTGGTCAAACTGTTTGGTGACTACAAACCGGTGATGGAAAAAGGAGGACACAGAAGAAAGGAAAACAGAATGTGTCGTCACTATTCAACGGGGAGATGCACCTCGTCCTATAATGTAAAACATACACTAACATGAGGGTCATTCTTTTTTAACAAACTCTTGTAATTTTAGATTTCAAGAACTTCAAAATGAACATTTCTCCTCGGAGAAGAAAACAGGACATATCTAGCTGCAAGGACAAATTGTGTTTTATTGCTTGGGCAGCATTTAGTCTTGAAGGGAGATTGTTTGTGGCCATAAATGCCAACGAAGCTGTTTGAACTGAACTGAGCTGAACTGAACTGCAACAAAACAGTCCAGTGTTTGTTTCAAGGCTTGTGTACCTGTGAAGGTCGTTGTACACAGATCCAGCACTGTCAAATTTTACAGAAAAGCACAAACCAATCTTATCCAATTTAGCGATAATAAACTTCTCGAAGTCTCTGGCTTCCGTCCATGATTTATACTGACAACAAACTGATCAAAGTAAAATGTCTGATCGCCAAAGACATCAAGATATCCTGCTTCTTTAAAAGCTGATCATCCGTGGTTTCACAACTGCTAATGAGACAAAAGAAGCAAATTTTAGGACGTGATTTTTGGATTTTGGTAACTTGTGATGCGCTCTGTTCACTTGTGCTTTACAATTAATGGATTAAATCATCAAGTTAAGTTAATAACAACTGACAGATCCATTCAGCTGTACTGTTCAGATCATGTTAGTAACCTTTCATTTATCCACCAGTGATTACAGCTGAAAAAGGCACAAATAATTACAAACTAAGCAAGAAGATGATGATCCCAGCATTTTTTCGTTGGTGTTTTTAAGGTCAGACAGCTTGACTGTGCAGCACTCATTAAATGATAGTGCACCAACCAAAAGAGCCTCGTGTTGCTGTTTTGTTTTTGTTTTTTTTGCAGTAATACTTTCACCCTTCAGCACCCAGACACACTGTGACTTCTCGAAATCCTTTTCACACACTCGAAGGAACGACTCATCTGATAGTGACTGAGCTGGCTCACGTCCAACGTTAATCAATTAGCTTTAACCAGACGGACGTCGCCGCTGAAGAGCCCCAGCAGAGCTCACGGCGCTGGGTCCATTGATCCCGAGAGGTTAAAGTGTCGCAGTGCAACAGTTCAGAACAACAAGCCTCCAGGGCCTCCAGTCGCTGCACGGGGAAAACATCAATACAACCACCAGTCAACGTGCAGCGGAAAAATACGTCGGTCGTCGTCAGGATAATCAAACACTGGAGGTCAGCTTACTGTACAGACATATCTACGTCATAGTGTGTTAAACCCGTTGTCTCTGGGTGTCTATATTCTATATTTCTACTTTTTTGGATTCTGGCTTAGTCGACGTTAGACAAATTACTCCTTTTTTGCAGCTGTGTCGTGCCCGTGTGTTTGTTTTTTTTTCTTTTACCAGTTGAGCGCTTTACAGGAGACGAGTTTGAAACTTCATACATGACCTCAGTATGGTCCCTTCTTGGACTGATTAGATTTTGGGGTCAGTACATGCATTGGTGACTGCTACAGAGGTCAAAGGTCACATGTCCCTAAAAAGCTCTGTATGACTGGAAATGCACAAAAAGACATAAGTTAAGTACACTAACTTAGGAAGACATTCGAGGCCAATAAACTGGTGATGTAACATTTGACCTTCAGACAAAGGTCAAGGTCACACTGAATCATCACACATTTTTAAATCCATTATAATTTGGACAAGCTGTAAGATAAACACATAGTTTCTCATTACAATCAGATAGGAACCCATATTGGTGATGTGACATTTGGTCATAACTCAAGGTCAAACATCTTAGGTGCTTGGCTGTAGACGTAAATTACAGAAAAATGCTTCCCTTCCATGAAAAACATCTGTGTTACATGATACTAAGCTCCTGTTACATTATGCATCATTTTAAGGCAAATTCATCCTCAAGTAGGTGCACAGTAAAACACAGAATCAGGTAAACATGCATACATTGGGCAGCTACGTCCCTCTACTGAGGGCTCTCTAGTTTTACTTTTTTAATGTTTATTTTATTGATTTTTCTTTTTCTTTTTCCTAATTTCCCCTCCTTTATCCCTTTGTCCTACCCTTATTTCTTTGGTTCATGAACATATTTCACAAAACAAAGATCCAAGGGTGGAATTTCATGGAAAAAATTATTTTGCTGTCGCTACAACAGCTAAATCAGGACATTACAGACTATATGTCTACTCTTGCATACCTTACTTTGAAGAAACCAGCCATGTTCATCTACATTACTTTTCTTAAATCCAGTTTAATTTTAAATGTCAAACATCACCCCAACAAAAACAGCCGTTCAAAAACTTGAATCTGAAGAAGCACTTGATGCCATCGTCTGCTACAGGTTTCAATCCAGAGTGTTACAGATGCATCTTTAATTCCAAACAGTGACGTTCAGAGAATTTTCAGTTTGATAGAACTAATCTGACCTTTGTAAAGTTTGTATGAATGGATGTTTGCTAACACTGTGACGAAGAAGTCTGAATTCAACACAGTCGCAGTCGGGGAGGTTGGACTAAAAAGTACAGAACTAAAAGCTGTTTTCTGAAAAATATCAAAAGACTGCTAACATGTGTACTTACAAAAATGGGATGACTCATATGTTTACAATCAAAGCAGCTTTGACGTATGACATGTAACGCAAAGTGACAAGTCAGCCACTGTATGTGAAGTTACGTATTCGTGTTACTCCAGAGCTCTGAGTCATCTCAGCGGCTGCTTTAATTCTTGATTAGCATGAGAATACTCCCACATAAGCGCTGCTTGAGCTGCAGCACAGTGTACTGCAGTGGTGGGAGAGTTATGCAGCCTTTACTGCATCACTCTCCGCTTCCTGTTCCCAGAACCACTTACTGCATTGAAGCACCTCTAATGTCACAATGACTGAAAAAACAGCTGCCATAGAAAAACTACCGATCGGACATCAAAGACTCTCACACGCAGGGTGAGGAAGAGAGAGATCAGGCTAGACAGAGAGGGCCGGCAAATGAAAAGAGACTTTAATCCACGCAGTTTATCTTTGAAGAGGAACGGAGCCAGTTAATGAAATGAATATGGTTTGGTGATGTACTTCTTAAACAACAATAATCCAGTACAAAAAGTCTTAAAAGTTCTATTAAAATCTACCAGAATCCAAAGCTACTTTGGTCCATCTTTGATATTTACTCACTTGATAAAGTTAAATAGTTTACCATCTTGGGAACTTCACTTATTCACCTTGTTGCTCAGAGTTAGATAAGAAGTCAACGATGTAACGATGACAGTCTCAAAAACATGGATTCATATTTTCAGGGTTGCAGATGTAAAAAAAAACAAACAACAAAAAAACTTAAGGAACCAATTTTGTCAAGTTACGAGGTGGAACTTTATGTGTCATTATTCTTCTTAAGAAATTGCTTTCAGTTCAAACGCGTATTACTGACCTGCTCCAATATTTCAGCCATTGCATAGTGTAGAGTAGCTTTACACTTCACTGAGTACAGTTTTAGGTGAGCTGGTGTGCTGGAGTTACAGTGAGTGTGTAGGGATTTGTGAATACAGAGGCAGGGATTCATAGATCTGTATATTCGAGGTGAAGCTACGCTGTAGAGTCACATCTAAACTATATTCATTTAAACAGAGTTATTAAAGCAGAGACAACCATTCCTGAAGTCCAGTCTAAGGCCGGCTACAAACTGTGCAGTTTTAACAATCTTATAAATTCATAGCTAGCCATGACATGACATGAATCTAATAAACTTTGGGCACAACATGAAGTTTGCTGTGTGTTGATTGCACGATGAAAATGCAAGCTGAATCCCAGCCTATGATGTACATGAGTCAATGTGAATGGGCAAGAATAAAACGTCATAAGCGTGCGCCATCCATCCACGAAAAAGAAACTAGTGAAGCATGAATGGAGCCCATTTATGTGTTTGGAGAGAAATCCCAAGAAGAGGAGAAGGAGGAGAATATGGACATGGGGAGCTGGTGTTGCACTGACCAGTACGTCATTGCATACTGCATTTCTATTGGTTAGTTAGTTGACCTGGTATCAGCAGCAGTCACACTGTGAGATGATCACCCCAAATTTCTGACACTGTCAGAACTTCATCCCAGGTTGTCCTTGGTCGCAAGACCATGACAACGGCCAATTTAGAGCCAAGACCGACGATATCGTCACGATTCTCTCATGATTGTTATCTTTCATCGAGGACGACCGGAGATCGTAGTGTGTAGCAGGCTTAAAGAATGCTTTTGTCCATTTGTCATTGCCTTTTAAAAAAAAAAAAAAGTATATATAGAAGCTGCACAAATAACATCATTTCCATGAAGTACCTCAACATTGCGAAAATAAAGTATATCATAAAATTCAAAAGGCCAGATTTGTGGTGGCAGTCAGCCGTTTACAAAAGCATCAAAACAAAACCAATTATATGTCGGCAGTTGAGAGGCCATGGGGAGAGTCAACAGGAATCTCCTAAATAAGTTTTTAGGGGTTTAATCAGTTACAGGAGAAGGATACTTTTATATTGGTATCCTTCTTGCTATTTTACCAGATGTAAACACATACAGTGTCAGTAAAGGTGCTATGAAGTGGGTTAAAAACGTAATCCAAACATTTAGCATCGCACTCACTGCAACACTGTAGGACTCACAAAGGATGCTTTATACAACACAATCAAATCATTGCAGCACAGCAATAAATCATCAGCTGCCCCATGCTTCCTGTCTTTATGCTAAGCTAGGCTAACTCCTTCCCACACTCAGATATAAGACTGATCTTCTCCTCTAACTCTCTGTAAGAACGTGAATACATGCAATTTCCAAAACATCAAACAGAGCTTCGGTTTGTATTCTGACAGTTTTCTGGGCTCGACCAACTGGGAGGAGACCCCGGGGTGGATTCAGAACCTGCCAGGAGGAGCTGCTGGGGAGAGGAACTCCTGGAACGACATGTTTGGTTTGGTGCCACCTCGACCCGACCGCGGAGGAAAATGGACGGATAAATGATGGATGGACTTTTCCTGCCATGACCCCCCTCCTGAAATCCCCCCAAGAAATCAATGCCTTTGACATGTAAAGTAATACCATTTCCAAACGTCAGTCACTTGATGAGTAAAGCATAATTTAATTGAAATGCTGTTATATTTGCTAGATGCTTGAACCTTCCCAGCTTTGGACCACTCCCACAAGAATCCCATTCAGACGTTTTTCATAGCAGAAAAACTGTTCAAATCAATGACGACTCCAGTGCAAAGGAGCAAATAACTATCAGCCAAACACACTGTGGAAAAACTCTGTTCAACTTCAGCGTGAAGGACAACTGCACTTACTCACAGGTCAAGATCAACCACAAATAGGAAAAATAATGTACAAAAAAAAAAAAAAGAAGTGCAAGAAACCATAGAGTGGACATGCACACATGTATGATGAATATTTTTTTGCTTGATGCATGCAAAACTATGGATAATAGTCATAAAAAAAACACCATCCATGTGACACATAACATCCTGTCTGAGTCAGAACCCAGCAGGTGCATCAGTGAACACAGAGGTCCAGGGAAGTTTTCACAGATTCAGGACGCAGCACATTTGTTCTGATTGAAGTGATGCTCGTATATCCAACAGCCAGACAGGACACTCAGATGATTGGATGCATATTTAAAATGAATCCCGTGATCTAAATAAAGTCTCGCACACAAATCACCAAGGACAAAGTGTGACTGAGTCGGAGCGGATGTTTTCACTCACCTAAAGGTTATCTGATGGTGCCGGCGCAAAAACTACAGTGACGCATGAGGATGTGCGAGGTGACGACAGCCGCTGGTCCGGACTGGGATTTTCCCAGTTTACCGTGTGCTGCCTGTCTGTCTGTCTGCCTGTCTGTCTGTCTGCAGCCCGCCTTCCCTCCGTCCGTCCGTCCGTCTGCTGCTCTCCACGACCGAAGCGCAGCTGCACTGAGCCGCTTCACTTCCACTTCACTTATTAAAGGGATCCGCTGACGGTAAAAGGGAAAGACACCGCAGCAGTCTGGCTCCATCCAGGCCGGAGAGAAACCTGCATCAATATTACATCCACGTGTATAAATAGCCCTGGTCTCCATGCATTATTGCTGCTTCTGTTACACAAGCAAGTTGGTGGCCTGTTATCAACTGGAGAGGACGTGATTTTTATAATACAGCTTTAACTTTAAACTGACTTTAATGATTGTCTGTAAAGTAAGGAGGCACAAAAATAGTCTAACAAAACAAGAGCATTTTGTTTTGTAGATAAATGGCCCCTATTAGTGTGGAAAGTAATTAATGGAAGCTGTTTTCAACACTTCATTAATGGGAGGCAAGAAAAAAAAAAGTACATTTACTGATTTTGATGAACTTTCTAAGTTGCAAACATTATTTTTGTTGAGTTGAATTGACAAAATATACCAGCAATTGCATCAACTTAACATTATGTGTAACTTACACTCAAAATGCAGCATTTCTTGGTTTCTAATTAAAATTGAAGTTGAGGTAACTTAACCCTATTTGGTTTAGGTGACAGGTATTGTTTTTCTATTTTTTATTGGGTTTTTTTGTTTGTTTTTGTTTTTGTTTTTTTTTATATAAAAAGAAGGACATTTGTCGTGCATTTGGAACCAAAAATACATCAACTTATCAGAACATGTATTTAACATAGTATAAAAGTCTATAATGAATACCAACAAATATTTTGCACATATTCTTTCTTGGTGTCCAATGGACCCGAAAGACCTTCTGTGTATGACATCATGAAAGTCCTGAAAAGGCTTAAATTGAATTGCTAACTTTTCAGTAGGATTTAAAGTCCCCTCGTCTAGATCTTACCATAGCTGGACCAATTCAGATGGTGGATAACACTTTATAATAACTATCCGTTATAACTAGTTAATAGATCCTTTGTAAACTGTTAATTAGTGAGTTATTAACCACTTGTTAAGTGTTTGTTAATAGTTTGTTGATGATTTATAACGATGCCTTATAGATAGTTAATAAGCCATTTACAAATTGTTAGTTAATGAGTTATAAATGACTTGTTAACTGTATATTAATGATTTACAGCCATACCTTATAAATCAGTCATAGATCATGAACAAGCCATTAGTGAATTACTTACTAATGACTTGCTAAGTATCGGTTAATAGTTTATATATGTTATTGGGACGTTATTCTAAAGCTATATATAATAGGATAGTTATTATAAAGTGTTAGCCAGATGGTTCAGACTGCGAAGAAGAAGAACAAAAAATCTCTGATGATGAAGAAAAGCTAATTTGTCCAACTCAGTGTAGTTTGTTGGTTGAACATAATTTCATTAGAAGTTCTCAGAATTCAAAATGGTTGATGCAAAGTTTTGTGTTATTTTTACTGTTTTATCTCAACATATTGTAGTTAGGATTAAAACGATCATATAGTAACCTTAATATTTTACTGCATGTACAATCAAGTATGTTGTGAAGCGTAAAGTACAATAGCTTCTTAAATGTGTTGTGGTAGAAATAATGTACTATAAATAAACTTCTTAAGCGTAATTCCTCGTTTTTGGAAATAATAAGGTCATTCTTTATTCTTTTTTTGCAGAGAATAAGACAAAAAGAGCGACTGACCAGTATTCACTAGCTTAGTTTAACTTCAAATCCTTGAAACACAGGGTAATAACTAACCTGACTTAGCTGACCTGTAGGTCAAAACTTCAGCTATCAGCCCCTCTGAGGTAAAACAAGGTCACACATTATGCATAGGTCAGCCATGCCTGTAAACCCCTGAATGACATCAATTATGTTCTTACAATACAGTGTTCTGCTGGCAGTGTCACTCCCAGACAGCAGCAGCCTCCCCAACAGGTCAAGGCTTGAGGAACATGACAACGAGCTCAATACACTGACCTCCAAACTCGTCAGATCTCAGTCTGATGGAGCATCTGTTGGATGTGACAGAACAAGTCCAATCCAAGAAGGCCCAAAGCCCACAACTAACAGCACCCAAAGGATTCACTGTCAAAGTCCTGGTAGCCATTTATCAACAGGTCACCTCCATTTCCTGATGGGTCAGAGCTGTTTTGGCAGCACAACAAGGATCTGCACAGTATTAAGCAGGCGGTTTTAATGTTGTGATGACAAACGTACATCATTAGTTTATTCTGTAAAATAATTGAACTAAAATGGCGGAAAATACGGGGATAAATGGGTTGTGATTATTGCATTTTGGTAACTTCCTGTAATTTCCTCTGGTTACCTAGCAACTGCTCATAACCTGCCCAGCACATAACAACTGTCATTTTACTTAGTTGTTGTTTCATTCTGAATGTTGTTTCAGATGTAATTTGGAAGCTTTAAATGTGCTTCTGAACAGGGCCAGGTTTGTCATTTTCTTCAGTTTCCAGTTTTTGTGCTAAGCTAAGCTAACTAAGCTAAGTGCCAGTCGCTTCAAATTCTCCAATATGCTATAACTTTATATTATTTGCATCCAGATAGTAACTAAGTCTTGCCTACTTCCCAAGCTTTTGCTGTAGGTAACTGGATGTGTTACAATATAGATGTGCAGCTTTAAACACTAAAAACAAGTTTAGTTTTTAGTTTTTTTTCCAGAAATGACCAGCGTTTCCAACCAAACAGCAGCAGCCTGTTGCGGGACTCCTGATGGGACGTCCCGGCTCCAGTTGTAACCGCGGTTTCCAGTCAAGCCCCTCCCTTCTTATGAGGGAGGTTGTTGCCATGGCAACTCTACATTATGCAGCAGCCCGTGAAAGACTCTTTTCAGATTAAAAAGAAAGAAAGAATCAAGTTATTTGCATTCCTTTTCCATTAATGATTTTTTGTACGATACAAAAAAAGAAAAAAAGGGCGGTGTGAGCTTTATTGTCTGGTGTGTATCGGAGGTGGGGGGAGGGCTGATCTGGATGCATTAAGGCCTCACAACTATTTTAGAAAGAACCGATGCACTGTGTGTGTGTGTGTGTGTGTGTGTGTGTGTGTGTGTCACAGTCAAAGGGCACCTGTTTAGCATGCGCTGCACAATCACAGGCTCAGTGCAAAGATTTCTGTCCGTTGTAACATCTCTGTTTTGTGACAACTAATCCAGTACAGTAACAGCCTTAAATCACCTTCTAGTGAAAGCTAAAGAGCCGATACAACTGTATGTAAAAGTGCATCACTGACAGGGTTACTGAAGAAAAACTACAGAAAACAATAAAACGCATTCAAAGTCCAAGAACTTATTATGCAGAATGGTCCTGCAACCTGTTATGGTGTCACTTCTAACTGATGCAGTAACATTTAACCAGCATGTCAGTATATTCAAGGTGGTGCTAATAAGCTAAATATTGTCTTGGTTAGTTGGTTAAATTTGCAACAAAGCTAATGTGTAAAATTGAATCTGTAGCGAGAATCTAAAGCTGTGAAATGCATGGATTAAAAAGTTCAACACATCCGTCTGACATGTAGCGAGGTACACATAAAATAACACCAAATGGAACACTGTCAAGTAGAAGAGCTTCATGCACTTAGCTGCTTTCATTAAAACACAGAGTTCAGTTAAGATGAATTAGTTTGGAGTGCTGAACACACATCCAGACTCATCACACGTTTGATGTCCAAGTAAAAACCTGCAATTAAAAAAAAAATGGTGACATCACTGAAGCGTAAACGGTAAATAAATGTCACAGCTCAGTGCTCTCCACCTAAAAAACATGCAGCGTGTTTGACCATAATTTCACGTGTTCATGGTCACAGCTGCCTGCACCTGCTGCTGTCATTAGTTCAGTGGAGCATGATGGGATTAGCAGAGCGCCCTGTGAACGGCTTGGTGCATAATTGAGCAACTTCTTTTGTCTCATTCGCGCTGTTTTGATGGAACACATGTTGAGGAGCAAATTGCAATAAATGTTTGATGTGAAAAGGGTTCTTTTCTGAAGGGAAACTGTTATTAGGAAGGATGTTGTTTAGTGTACAATGTCTTCTAAGGGAAGCTACTGTACAGAAACTGGAAGATTTACTGACTCAAATCAAATCAAATCAACTTTATTTATCGAGTGCTTTAGAACAGCCACAGCTGAAACAAAGTGCTGTACATGGGGAGGTCATAAAAACAACAAAACAAACCAGCAATAAAAACAGCATCGAACAAATAAAAACAACTGAAACAGAGCGAGGTCTCATGCTGGGTTAAAAGTCAGTGAATAAAAGTGGGTTTTAAGATTGGTTTTAAAAACAGACAGTGAGGAGGCCTGCCTGATGTGCAGAGGTGGGCCATTCCACATTTTAGAATGCTCGGTCCCCTGTGAGTGTTCATTTGGACCTCGGTACCTCAAGGAGCAGCTGATCAGCTGACTGGAGGTACCGTGCAGGGGCGTAAGGGTGAAGAAGCTCGGAGAGGTAGGGCGGGGCGAGGCCATTTAAAGATTTAAAAAACAAATCAAAGAATCTTAAAGTGAACCCTAAAGTGGAGGGAGGCCAGGATGGGTGTGATGTGCTCCAGTGAGCAGACGGGCAGCAGCGTTCTGGACTAACTGGAGACGTACGAGGGAGGACTGGCTAACTCCAAAACAAAGTGAAGTTTAGAACACACACGGTGAAGTAAAAAATGTGTCAAAAAAGTACTGAGAAATGTTTGGAATGTCATAAAACCAACAGCTTGAAACATCTAATATACAGTACACCAATATATATATATACATATATATAAATCTATAGAATATAAATCAAATACATTTAGGAGTTGAATTTATAATAATTTCAGAAACCACCATGAAGCAGCAACTGGTGCTTTTATTTTAATTTTATCATCAGCCATGATAATTTATGGAATGAATCAATAAGAAATTGATTTAATGCTGAATTTTAGGACTGCAACCTTTAGTTTTTCTTCTTCTTCTTCTTCTTCTTCTTCTTCTTCTTCTTCTTCTTATTATTATTATTATTATTATTATTATTA